>NW_027409648.1:0-1168 GCF_003265705.2 Callorhinus ursinus | reverse complement strand
TCCATGATTCATTAGCTGTGCAAAACACCCAGTGCTCCACGCAGAACATGCCCTCTTTAATACCCATCACCAGGCTAACCCATCCCCCCACCCCCTTCCCCTCTAGAACCTTCAGTTTGTTTTTCAGAGTCCATCGTCTCTCATGGTTCATCTCCCCCTCCGATTTCCCCCCCTTCATTATTCCCTTCCTGCTATCTTCTTCTTTTTTTAACATATATTGTATTATTTGTTTGAGAGGTACAGATCTCTGACTCAACAGTCTTGCACAATTCATAGCACTCACCATAGCACATACCCCCCCAATATCTATCACCCAGCCACCCCATCCCTACTACCCCCCACCACTCCAGCAACCCTGTTTGTTTCCTGAGATTAAGAATTCCTCATATCAGTGAGGTCATATGATACATGCCTTTCTCTGATTGACTTATTTCACTCAGCATAACACCCTCCAGTTCCATCCACATCGGTGCAAATGGCAAGATCTCATTCTTTTGATGGCTGCATAATATTCCACTGTGTATATATATATATATATACCACATCTTCTTTATCCATTCATCTGTCAATGGACATCTTGGCTCTTTCCACAGTTTGGCTATTGTGGACATTGCTGCTATAAACAATAGGGTGCACATACCCCTTCGGATCCCTACATTTGTATCTTTGGGGTAAATACCCAGTAGTGCAATTGCTGGGTCATACGGTAGCTCTATTTTCAACTTTTTGAGGAACCTCCATACTGTTTTCCAGAGTGGCTGCACCAGCTTGCATTCCCACCAACAGTGTAGGAGGGTTCCCCGTTCTCTGCATCCCTGCCAACATCTGTCGTTTCCTGACTTGTTAATTTTAGCCATTCTGACTGGTGTGAGGTGATATCTCACTGAGGTTGTGATTCGGATTTCCCTGATGCCGAGCGATGTTGAGCACTTTTTCATGTGTCTGTGGCCGTTTGGATGTCTTCTTTGGAAAAATGTCTGTTCATGTCTTCTGCCCATTTCTTGATTGGATCATTTGTTCTTTGGGTGTTGAGTTTAAGAAGTTCTTTATAGATTTTGGATACTAGCCCTTTATCTGATATGTCATTTGTAAATAACTTCTCCCATTCTGTCGGTTGTCTTTTGGTTTTGTTGACTGCTTCTTTTGCTGTGCAAAAGCTTTTTATCTC
>NW_027409647.1:0-1168 GCF_003265705.2 Callorhinus ursinus | reverse complement strand
GCCGTGAATTCTATGTGCAGTATTCCCCTAGCGCTGGAGTTCTCCCATTCTCCTTGATTGGTAAACTTGGTCTTGGCTTGCTGGCTGTTCGTGCTGAACTTCTGGGGGAGGGGCCTGTTGCCGTGGTTCCCAAATGTCTTTGCCGGAGGCGGAATTGCCCCCCCCTTGTCGGTCCGGGCTAAGCAAGCTGCTGGGGTTTGCTCTCAGGAGCTTTTGTTTCCTGCAAGCTTTCCCTACGGCTTTGGAGGAGGACAGTGAAAATGGCGGCCTCCCAATCTCCACCCGGGGGAGCCGAGAACTCGGGGCCCCGCTCCTCAGTGCGCCCCCAGAGAAAAGCAGTCACTCCCGTGTCCCTGGTCTCCAGCCGCACTCCGTGCTCACCCGGCCTGTGACCGAGCGTTTCTATGTCTGGCACTCGACCCTGTGTGGAGTCTCTAAACCCAGCAGATCCCTGCGGTTCGCTCCCACGACGCTCCTCCCGGGGGAGGAAGGGGAGTCTCCCCGGATCTGCCGCTTGTTGGGTCCCTGCTGGAGGAGCAGTGGCCCGACTGGGCCGCGGATCACAGTTTATGGCCACCCCGAGCTGAGAGCCCGCGCCTCGGCTCCGTCTCTGCAGCCAGCTTCCCTGCTCCGATCCCTGGGAGCTCTGGCGCACTCAGGCACTCCCTGGTCTTCCTGTGACCTCGAGGGTCCTGAGACCACACTGTCCCACGAGGGTTCCACCCCCCGCTTAGCCACCAGAGTGACGTCCCTCAGCGGAGCCGACTTCTAAAAGGTCCGATTTTGTGCTCCGCGGCTCTAGCACTTGCCAGAAGCGGCCGGTGGAGGCCCCTCCCCCGCCGTCTATCCTCCCGAATATCGCCTCGGATTCACTTCTCCGCACGTCCTACCTTCCAGAAAGTGGTCGCTTTTCTGTTCAGAGAGTTGTTGCTACTCTCCTCTTCGATCTCCTGTTGAGTTCGTAGGTGTTCAGAATGGTTTGATCCCTATTCAGCTGAATTCCTGAGACCGGACGAAACCCAGGTCTCCTACTCCTCCGCCGTCTTGCTCCGCCCCCTCCAAATAAGTGCTTTGTGAAGATTATGCTCTTTGGGATCACCACCACTGGCATCAAACCCCAAGTGAAAGACTGCTAATGACCGAGTAAGCGAGCTAGGTCACACTGAAT
>NW_027409646.1:0-1168 GCF_003265705.2 Callorhinus ursinus | reverse complement strand
TTTAATGTACTGTTGCATCCTATTGGCCAATATCTTGGTGAGAATCTTGGCTTCCATGTTCATCAGGGCTATTGGTCTGTAATTCTCCTTTTTGTTGGCGTCTTTGTCTGGTTTTGGGATCAAGGTAATGCTGGCCTCATAGAAAGAGTTTGGAAGTTTCCCTTCCATTTCTGTTTTTTTATTTTTCAATCAGTTTCAGAAGAATAGGTATTAGTTCTTTAAATGTTTGATAGAATTACCCTGCGAAGCCATCTGTCCTGGACTCTTGTTTTTTGGAAGGTTTTTGATTACTGCTTTAATTTCTTTGCTGGTTATGAGTCTTGTACCTCTTCCTGTTTCAGTCTTGGTAGTTTATAAGTGTTCAGGAATGCATCCATTTCTTCCAGATTGCCTAATCTGTTGGTATATAGTTGCTCATAATATTTTCTTGAAATTGTTTGCATTTCCTTGGTATTGGTCATGATCTCTCCTCTTCATTAATGAGTTTATTAATTTGGGTCCGTTCTCTTTTCTTTTGGAGAAATCTGGTCAGAAGTTTATTGATCTTACTCATTCTTTGAAAGGACCAGCTCCTAGTTTCAATGATCTGTTCTATTATCCTTCTGGTTTCTATTTCACTGATTTCTGCTCTCAACTTTATTATTTCTCTTCTCTGGACTTAGGCTTTATTTGCTGTTCTCTCTCCATCTTCATTAGGTATAAAGTTAGCTTTTGTTTGGGATTTTTCTAATTTTTTGAGAGACGCTTGTTTTACAATGTACTTCCCTCTTAGGACCACCTTTGCTGTATCCCGGGTGTTTTGAACTGATTCGTTTTCATTCTTATTACTTTCTATATATATATATATATATATCTGACAGAGACACAGCAAGAAAGGGAACAGAAGTAGGGGGAGTGGGAGAGGGAGAAGCAGGCTTCCCACCAAGCAGGGAGCTTGATATGGGGCTCAATCTCAGGACCTTGGGATCGTGACCTGAGCCGAAGGCAGACGCTTAATGACTGAGCCACCCAGACACCCCTTTTTAAGTTATTTTTAACTTCCTGTTTGACCTATTCATTCTTTAGCAGGATACCCTTTTACCTCCAAGTGTTTAAGTTTCATCCAAATTTGTTCTTGTGATCAAGTTCCAGTTTCAAAGCATTCTGGTCTGAAAATATATAGGTAATA
>NW_027409645.1:0-1168 GCF_003265705.2 Callorhinus ursinus | reverse complement strand
TGTCATTTAGTGCTCTACTTATATCATGCCATTCCTTTCTGGCCTGCTAGGTCTCTGTGGATAGGTCTGTTGCCAATCTACTATTTCTACCACTGTAGATTACAGATCTCTTCTCCTGAGCTGCTTTCAGGATTTTCTCTTTGTCTCTGAGACTCATAAGTTTTACAATTAGATGTTGGGGTGTTGACCTATTTTTATTGATTTTGAGGGGGTTTCTCTGTTCCTCTTGGATTTTGATGCCTGTTTCCTTCCCCAAATTAGGCAAGTTCTCTGCTATAATTTGCTCCAATATACCTTCTGCCTCTCTCTCTCTTTCTTCTTCTTCTGGGATCCCAATTATTCTAATGTTTCGTCTTATCATATCGCTTATCTCTCGAATTCTGCCCTCATGATCCTGTAATTGTTTCTCTCTCTTTTTCTCAGCCTCTTTATTTTCCATCATTTGGTCTTCTATAGCGCTGATTCTCTCTTTTGCCTCATTTATCCTAGTAGTTAGTGCCCCCGTTTTTGATTGCACCTCATTTATAGCCTTTTTGTTTTTGACTTGGTTAGATTTTAGTTCTTTTATTTCTCCAGAAAGGAGAAATAAAAATAAACTCTAATCAGTTCCATGCTTTTTTCAAGCCCAGTTAGTATCTTTAAAGTCATGATTCTGAACTCTAGGTCCGACATCGTACTAATGTCCGTATTGAGTAGGTCTCTGGCAGACGGTACTACCTCTTGTTCTTTTTGCTGAGGTGATTTTTTTCATCTTGTTATTTTGTCCAGAGGAGAATAGATGAATGACAGAACAAAATGCTAACAGGTTAACAACGTGCTCAGCTAATATACTCTGTACACTTCAGAAAAGCCCTGAAACCAGGGGAAAAGAAAGGGAAGGAAAGAAAAAAGAAGGAAAAAAAGAGAAAAATATAAAAACAAACAAAAACAGAACAAAACAAAAAAAAACAGAATATGATCAAATACGATCAGACTAGTGTATAGATCAGTGCCACACACTAGATTTTGGGTGTATTTTGTTCTGTTAGAAGAAAGTGCCTCGTAAATTTTTAAAGAAAGAAAGACATATATGTACAAAATAATGGTTGATACAATGAAGGGATGGAAGATGACTGTAAAGATGAAAATTATAAAAGATTTTATAAGAGGAATTGATAAGAAGTTGTTT
>NW_027409644.1:0-1169 GCF_003265705.2 Callorhinus ursinus | reverse complement strand
ATTCCATGCTCATGAATTGGGAGAACAAATATTGTGAAAATGTCTAGGCTACCCAGAGCCATCTACACATTCAATGCAATCCCTATCAAAATACCATCGATACTTTTCACAGAGCTGGAACAAATAATCCTAAAATTCATATGGAACCAGAAAAGACCCCCAACACCCAGAGGAATGTTGAAAAAGGAAACCAAAGCTGGTGGCATCACAATTCTGGACTTCAAGCTATATGACAAAGCTGTAGTCATCAAGACAGTATGGTACTGGCACAAAAACAGACACGTTGATCAATGGAACAGAATAGAGACCCCAGAAATGGACCCTCAACTCTATGGTCAACCAATCTTTGACAAAACAGAAAAGAATATCCGATGGAAAAAGGACAGTCCCTTCATAAATGGTGCTGGGAAAATTGGACAGACACATGTAGAAGAATGAAAGTGGGCCATTTTCTCACACCATACTCAAAGATAAATTCAAAATGGATGAAAGACCTCAATGTGAGACAGGAATCCATCAGAATCCTAGAAGAGAACACAGGCAGCAACCTCTCTGACCTTGGCCGCAGCAACTTCTTGCTAAACACGTCTCCAGAGACAAGGGAAACAAAAACAAAAATGAACTATTTTAACTTCATCAAGATAAAAAGCTTTTGCACAGCAAAGGAAACAGTTAACAAAACTAAAAGGCAACCTATGGAGTGGGAGAAGATATTTGCAAATGACCTATCAGATAAAGGGTTAGTATCCAAGATCTAAAAGAACTCATCAAACTCAACACCCAAAAAACTCAAATAATCCAGTCAACAAAAGGGCAGAAGACATGAAGGGACATTTCTCCAAAGAAGACATACAAATGGCCAACAGACACATGAAAAAATGCTCCACATCCCTCGGCATCAGGGAAATGCAAATCAAAACCTCAATGAGATACCACCTCACACCAGTCAGAATGGCTACAATTAACTCAGGAAATAACAGATGTTGGTGAGGACGTGGAGAAAGGGGAACCCTCTTACACTGTTGGTGGGAATACAAACTGGTGCAGCCACTCTGGAAAATGGTCTGGAGGGTCCTGAAGAAGTTAAAAATAGAGCTACCCTATGACCCAGCAATTGCACTACTAGGTATTTATCCAGAGGATATAAACATAGTGATTCGAAGGGGCAC
>NW_027409643.1:0-1169 GCF_003265705.2 Callorhinus ursinus | reverse complement strand
TCCCACTTGGTCGTGGTGAATAATCCTTTTAATATACTGTTGGATCCTATTAGCTAGTACTTTGGTGAGCATTTTTGCATCCATGTTCATCAATGATATTGGTCTGTACTTCTCCTTTTTAATGGGATCTTTGCTGGTCTTGGGATCAAGGTAATGGTGTCCTCCTAAAATGAGTTTGGATGTTTTCCTTTCTCTTCTATTTTTTGTAACAACTTCAGAAGAATAGGTATTAATTTTTCTTTAAATGTCTGGTAGAATTCCCCTCGGAATCCATCTGGACCTGGGATTTTGTTTGTTGGGAGATTTTTGAATACTGCTTCGATTTCCTTATTTATTATAGGTCTGTTCAGGTTTTCTATTTGTTCCTGGTTCAATTTTGATAGTTGATACATCTCTAGGAATGCACCCATTTCTTCTAGGTTACTAATTTGCTGGTATAGAGTTGCTCATAATATGTTCTTTTTTTTAATTTTTTTTTATTCTTATGTTAATCACCATATATTACATCATTAGTTTTTGGGGCAGTGTTCCATGATTCATTGTTTGTTCATAACACCCAGTGCTCCATGCAGAACGTCCCCTCCTCAATACCCACTACCAGGACAACACATCCCCCTCCCCCCCTCCCCTCTAGAACCCTCAGTTTGTTTTTCAGAGTCCATCATCTCTCATGGTTCGTCTCCCCCTCTGACATACTCCCCTTTTCTTCCTCTCCTGTTATCTTCTTCTTTTTCTTTTTTCTTAAAATATGTTGCGTTATTTGTTTCAGAAGTACAGATCTGTGATTCAACAGTCTTGCACAATTCACAGCGCTCACCATAGCACATACCCTCCCCAATGTCTATCACCCAGCCACCCCATCCCTCCCACCCCCAACCACTCCAGTAACACTCAGTTTGTTTCCTGAGATTAAGAATTCCTCATATCAGTGAGTTCATGTGATACATGTCTTTCTCTGATTGACTTATTTCTCTAAGCATAACACCCTCCAGTTCCATCCACGTCGTTGCAAATGGCAAGATCTCATTCCTTTTGATGGCTGCATAATATTCCATTGTGTATATAGACCACATCTTCTTTATCCATTCATCTGTCGATGGGCATCTTGGCTCTTTCCACAGTTTGGCTATGGTGGACATTGCTGCTATAAACATTGGGGTACACGTACC
>NW_027409642.1:455-1169 GCF_003265705.2 Callorhinus ursinus | reverse complement strand
GGATCAGAAATGGATCTGGAGCCAAGTGCCGGGGTGCATCTGGGTCATCCCCGACGGGTGCTTGGAGACAGGGTGTTCACCCCTCAGAGCTACAGAGCTCATGCCTCTGTACAGATTAGTCCACCACCAAGGGCTGCACCTGGGGGCTGCAGTTGTCAGATACCTCCAACCCTTCTGAGTGCACCCCACGTGCAGGCAAAACAGACTCTGGCACCGCTGGGGAGGAAGGAATATCAGACTCCTTGGTAACAGGACTGCACTGGAGCACACAAGTGTCTGCTGTTACTCTGGCCCCACTCAGCTCTGCCCACATCTCACACTGGGTTCACTTCCCTCCTTCAGGATGATGCTGGTCACGATGTGTGGGAGAAGAGGGTTGGTGACCAGCTAGAACTAGTCTGAGTTAAGTTGATGTTCATTAACTTATTCTTCCTAACCCCTTTTGGGGTCCCCTGACTGGTGGCCAGCCTTCTGTCGCTCTAGTTGCTGGGCGGGATGAGGCAGCCCACACTGTCACCCTATGAAGCCCAAGCCCCCGCTTGTCACACCCTTGTGTGGTTCTGGCTGCCATAGTAGTCCAGTCGTAATTAAGACTGGTCATAGAACACAGAAAGACCCTAGTGAACCCCCTGATTTCCAGATAGACTTCTTCCTACCCTATGTAATTGTAGCTCTGCCCTTCTCCATTCCCAGCATCCAGTACCCTGGCCAGCC
>NW_027409642.1:0-355 GCF_003265705.2 Callorhinus ursinus | reverse complement strand
CCCCTTGCTTTCTGGATCTGTGCGACAGTTGGACACCCAGTACCATCTCTTGTTTGTCAGTTCATCTTGAAGGACAATATCCCAACACTGTGAGGTACATCACCAAGCCAGCATTTAATCTGTGTCTTTAAGAGGTTTTTCAGTGTTTTATGAGGTTTCCACCTCCTGAATGATGTTGAATATTATATGCCAGTGGATCCCGTGTCACCTGCTCCTTTTGTACCTGCTTCTGCTTGCTCAGTTTGGAGTCGATGTTTTGTGGAATCCAATATGGGTAAATCCCTGGTACTTGTGTGGGCCAAGGTATTCCATGGGCAAAGACAAACCCACACCCAGAGTATGAGTGATCCCAGTA
>NW_027409641.1:0-1169 GCF_003265705.2 Callorhinus ursinus | reverse complement strand
AAGGCGGGTACAGTGTACCGTGGGTGAGAGCCTGGCGCACGGCTCCCGTTTGTAAAAGCGAGGGAGAAGCAGGCCAGTGAGGAAGACAGGCACCCCTCGGCTCGGCTCTTGCAACCTGAAGCTAACACCACCGCATGACGTATGCTTGGAACGGTCAGTGCCCAACCCTGCCTTGGAAGAAACAAGCCCTTAAGGAAGCCCAGTTTCCCGTCTCGGAGCCTCTCCTCAGGGCGGCCTCCTTTTCAACTGTGCTGGTGTGCCAACCTGGGGAGTGGGTCCCGGCAGACTTCCAAGGGAGAAAGAAGCAGTGGGCCCAAGGCACCTCTCGACCAAACTCCTCTTTCATGAGCCTGGGGCGTCTGCCCCGACCCCTCTGTGCGTTTAGTCCTCACTGCCATCCACCTTAGCGCCAAGGAACACAACGTTAGAGGACCCAGGGCCTCAGCCAGGAACGCCTTTCACGAGCGCAATCTTCACGTGTTGGGTGTTTGCTGATAGCAGGCGGAACGGGACCTGGACGTTTCCCTGACTGAGAAAGAGGCCTGTGAAGGAAGGCTGCTCTGGAACACCCTCTTGTTTGGGGAGGTTAGCACCGCTGAACCCTGTGTGCCTGGATGCCTTAAGGACTCAGCCACTACCACGACGTATCCAAGCGATAGGGTTACCGAAACTTAGCTTGCATTCCTGGTCTTGAAGCTGGAGGTATTTGACAGGGTTCGAGGAGGAGAGACTTGGGAACGGTTTCCATCCGTCACTCCGAGTGAGAAACAGGAGCGTGCAGCAGGCAGCTCTCACCCTCCTCTTGTTTCATGAGGACACTCACCTGGCTCCGTGGATGCGTGCAGGCATAAAGGCAGCCACTCCCCTCGAACAGACAACCGTGGAGGGAACCCGGTCTCCCTCTTCAAGTAGCCTTTCTTGAGACTTGAGGACCTTGGCCGCGACGGTGTGTGGGAGCACGGCCAGGGCTTCTGGAAGCATATTCTGAGGGAGACTCGGAATGGGGCAGAAGGCAGAACACGACTCGCCCCTTGTCTCAGGGAGCCAGCCCTGCGACCCCGCGTTGCCTGGAGGTCTGATGGGTAGTGGACTAACTAGAAGAAGCAGCAGTGTAGAGGGACCGGGAGGTAGCTAGACTAGCGTCACTCTTGCGGACGGTGGAAGCACTT
>NW_027409640.1:0-1169 GCF_003265705.2 Callorhinus ursinus | reverse complement strand
TTTTTTTTAGAAAAAGGGATTGATAAGATGTTGGTTGAAAAAGGGAAAAAGAGAAATTAAAAAAACAGTTAAAAAAATTAACTTTGAAAAACTAATGAATCATGGTAAAAAAAGCCACGAATTTTGTGTGCAGTATTCCCCTAGCGCTGGAGTTCTCCCGTTCTCCTTGATCGGTAAACTTGGTCTTGGCTTGCTGGCTGTTCGTGCTGATCTTCTGGGGGAGGGGCCTGTTGCCATGGTTCCCAAATGTCTTTGCCGGAGGCGGAATTGCCCCGCCCTTGTCGGTCCGGGCTAAGCAAGCTGCTGGGATTTGCTCTCAGGAGCTTTTGTTCCCTGCAAGCCCTCGGTACAGCTTTGGAGGACCAGGGTGAAAATGGCAGCCTCCTAATCTCCGCCCGGAGGACCCAAGAACTCGGGGCCCCGCTCCTCAGTGCGCCCCCAGAGAAAAGCAGTCACTCCCGTCTCCCCGGTCTCCGGCCGCACTCCGTGCTCACCCGGCCTGTGACCGAGCGTTTCTATCTCTGGCACCCGACCCCGTGTGGAGTCTCCAAACCCAGCAGATCCCTGCGGTGCGCTCCCGCGCCGCTCCTCCCGGGGGAGGAAGGGGAGTCTCCCCGGATCTGCTGCTTGTTGGGTCCCTGCTGGAGGAGCAGTGGCCCGACTGGGCCGCGGATCACAGTTTATGGCCACCCCGAGCTGAGAGCCCGTGCCTCGGCTCCGTCTCTGCAGCCGGCTTCCCCGCTCCGATACCTGGGAGCTCTGCCGCACTCAGGCTCCCCCGGTCTTTCTGTGACCCCGAGGGTCCTGAGACCACACTGTCCCACGAGGGTTCCACCCCCCGCTTAGCCACTGGAGCGACGTCCCTCCACGGAGCCGACTTCTAAAAGGTCCGATTTTGTGCTCCGCGGCTCTAGCACTTGCCAGAAGCGGCCGACGGAGGCCCCCTCCCCCGCCGTCTCTCCTCCCGAATATCGCCTCGGATTCACTTCTCCGCACGTCCTACCTTCCAGTAAGTGGTCGCTTCTCTGTTCAGAGAGTTGTTGCTACTCCCCTCTTCGATCTCCTGTTGAGTTCGTAGGTGTTCAGAATGGTTTGATCCCCATTCAGCTGAATTCCTGAGACCAGACGAAATCCAGGTCTCCTACTCCTCCGCCGTCTTGCTCCGCCTC
>NW_027409639.1:0-1169 GCF_003265705.2 Callorhinus ursinus | reverse complement strand
ATTCTTAATCTCAGGAAACAAACTGAGGGTTGCTGGAGTGATGGGGGTTGGGAGGGATGGGGCGGCTGGGTGATAGACATTGGGGAGGGTATGTGCTATGGTGAGCGCTGTGAATTGTGTAAGACTGTTGAATCACAGACCTATACCTCTGAAACAAATAATACGTTATATGTTAAAAAAAAAAAAAAGAAGAAGATAGCAGGAGGGGAAAAATGAAGGGGGTGGGAATCAGAGGGGGAGATGAACTATGAGAGACTATGGACTCTGAGCAACAAACTGAGGGTTCTAGAGGGGAGGGGATGGGAGGATGGGTTAGCCTGGTGATGGGTATTAAGGAGGGCACATTCTGCGTGGAGCACTGGGTGTTATACGCAAACAATGAATCATGGAACACTACATCAAAAACTAATGTATGGTGATTAACATATCATAATAAAAAAAGAAACAAACAACAACAACAACAACAAAAAGACAGTATGTTACTAGCACAAAAACAGATACAGATCAATGCAACAGAATAGAAAACCCAGAAATAAACCCTGAACTCTGTGGTCAACTATTCTTCAACAAAACAGGAAAGAATGTCCAATGGAACAAAGACAATCTCTTCAACAATTAGTGTCAGGAAAACTGCTCACCCGCATACAAAAGAATGAAACAACCACTTTCTTACACCATACAGAAAAAATAATTTCAAAATGGATGAAATACCTAAATGTGAGACAGGAAACCATCCAAATCCTTTAGGAGAACACACAGTAACCTCTTTGAGATTGGCCATAGTTCTTTTTTTTATTATGTGAAAAATGTCAATGGAATTTTTATAGGTTTTGCATTGAATCTATAGGTTGCTTAGTGTAATATAGACATTTTAACTATATCAATTCTTTCAGTCCATGAATGTAGAACATCTTTCCATTTATTTGTTGCTTATTAAATAGCCTGATGATTTTCATTGTAAGTCTTAAATTATTTTCAGTGTCATGAGCTTTTACTTCCCCTGTTAAATTTATTCCTAAGTGTTTTAATTCATGTTATTGTAAATTGGATAGTTTTATTTCTTTTTCAGATATTTCATTGTTAGTGTGGAGAAACATAAATGAATTCTGTACACTGATCTTTCTGTCCTACAGCTTTACTCAATTTATTGATTAATCCTGTTTTTTGAG
>NW_027409638.1:0-1169 GCF_003265705.2 Callorhinus ursinus | reverse complement strand
CAAATGGCAAGATTTCATTTATTGATGGCTGCATAATATTCCATTGTATATACCACATCTTCTTTTTTTAAATTTTTTATTGTTATGTTAATCACCATATATTACATCATTTGTTTTGGTGTAGTGTTCCATGATTCATTGTTTGTTCATAACACCCAGTGCTCCACGCAGAATGTGTCCTCTTTAATACCCATCACCAGGCTAACCCATCCCCCTACCCTCCTCCCCTCTAGAACCCTCAGTTTGTTTTTCAGAGTCCATCATCTCTCATGGTTCGTCTCCCCCTCTGACTTACTCCCCTTCATTCTTCCTCTCCTGCTATCTTCTTCTTTTTCTTTTTTCTTAAAATATGTTGCGTTATTTGTTTCAGAAGTACAGATCTGTGATTCAACAGTCTTACACAATTCACAGTGCTCACCGTAGCACATACCCTCCCCAATGTCTATCACCCAGCCACCCCATCCCTCCCACCCCCGACCACTCCAGCAACCCTCAGTTTGTTCCTGAGATTAAGAATTCCTCATATCAGTGAGGTCATATGATACATGTCTTTCTCTGACTGACTTATTTCACTCAGCATAACACCCTCCAGTTCCATCCATGTCGTTGCAAATGGCAAGATCTCATTCCTTTTGATGGCTGCATAATATTCCATTGTGTATATATACCACATCTTCTTTATCCATTCATCTGTCGATGGACATCTTGGCTCTTTCCACAGTTTGGCTATTGTGGACATTGCTGCTATAAACATTGGGGTGCACGTACCCCTTCGGATCCCTACATTTGTATCTTTGTGGTAAATACCCAGTAGTGCAATTGCTGGATCGAATGGTAGCTCTAATTTCAACTCTTTGAGGAACCTCCATACTGTTTTCCAGAGTGGTTGCACCAGCTTGCATTCCCACCAACAGTGTAGGAGGGTTCCCCTTTCTCCACATCCCCACCAACATCTGCCGTTCCCTGACTTGTTAATTTTAGCCATTCTGACGGGTGTGAGGTGGTATCTCATTGAGGTTTTGATTTGGATTTCCCTGATGCCGAGCGATGTGGAGCACTTTTTCATGTGCCTGTTGGCCATTTGGATGTCTTCTTTGGAAAAATGTCTGTTCATGTCTTCTCCCCATTTCTGGATTGGATTATTTGTTCTTTGGGTGTTGAGTTTGATA
>NW_027409637.1:0-1169 GCF_003265705.2 Callorhinus ursinus | reverse complement strand
CGGATGGACCCTTTAATGATGATGCAGTGTCCTTCCTCATCTCTTCTTACAGTCTTTGATTTTAAATCTAATATAGGGATTGCCCCCCCAGCTTTCTTTGGATGTCCATAAGCATGATAAATGGTTTTCCACCCCCTCACTTTCAATCTGGAGGTGTCTTTGTGTCTGAAATGAGTCTCTTTCAGATGGCATATGGATGGGTCTTGTTTTTTCGTTCAATCTGATCCTCTCGGTCTTTTGATTGGGACATTTAGCCCATTTACATTCAGAGTAACTATTGGAAGTTACGAATTTAGTTCCATTGGATTACCTGTAAAGTCACTGTTTCTGTATACTGTCTCTGTTCCTTTCTGTTCTGTGTTACTTTTGGGGCTCTCTCTTTGCTTCATGTGTCCCTTTTAGTATTTCTTGTAGGGCTGGTTTGGTAATCAGAAGTTCTTTTCATTTCTGTTTGTCCTGGAAGTTGTTTATCTCTCCTTGTATTTTGATGGACATCCTAGCTAGCTAAAGTAATCGTGGTTGCCAGTCTTAGGTGTCTCTCAGTGTAGGTTAAGGACCTCTTAGCCTGAGCTTGCTCTCAAGAGTTTCTCTTTGTCTCTGAGATTTGCAAGTTTCACTATTATACGTTAGGGTGTTGACCTATTTTTATTGATTTTGAGGGGGATTATCTGTGCCTCTTAGAATTGGATGCCTGTTTTGTCTTCCAGATTGGGAAGTTCTCTGCTACAATTTGCTCCAACCTGCCTTCTGTCCTGTCTCTCTCCTCTTCTTCTGGGATCCCAATTATTCTATTATTGTCTCACTTTATGGTATCAGTTATCTCCCCAATTCTCCCCACATGATCCAGTAGTTGTTTATCTCTATTTTCCTCAGCTTCTTTATTCTGCATCATTTTGTCTTTTATATGCCTAATTCTCTGTTTTGCCTCATTTATCCTAGGGGTTAGAGCCTCTATTTTTGATTGCATCTCATTAATAGCCTTTTTGATTTTGACTTGATTAGATTTTAGTTCTTTTGTTTCTCTAGGAAGGGATTCTCTAGTGTCGCCTATGCTTTTTTTCAAGCCCAGCTAGTTATCTCTCTAATCATTATTCTGAACTCAAGTTCCAACATCTTAGTTCTGTCCATACCGATGAGGTCCCTGACAATCAGTACCGTGTCTTGTTCTC
>NW_027409636.1:0-1169 GCF_003265705.2 Callorhinus ursinus | reverse complement strand
GTGTCTGTTCTTCCCTGAGCACAGGGTGTCTTCCCATCTTCATGTGTCTCCCTCGATATCTGTCTTCAGTGTCTCACGGGGGATGTCAGAGAACAGATCTGTCACCTGTTCAGTATTTCATGGAGAATTTGGGGGAAGTTGGGAAGGTTGTTTTGAGGGAAAGTCCACTGGAGAAAAGCAAGGGTTTGGGGTGATGGAGGTTTCTCACCTGCGGAGCTGCAGGGGTGGTGGATTTCTTGTAGGAGATGAAACCTACATCTTGCCCTTTGGGGTCTGCGACTGATGAGTCTCTCCTGTGGGTGGTTCTAATGCGGGATCTGTAACTCACAGTTGTTACTGTAACTGATGCTGGGTGGTAGGCTTCCCCCTCCAGCCTCCCCTTCTGGCATCCCCAATCCACTTTACTGAGGCTTCCCTTCATGCATTTTCACAGTTCTAACCAGTTGTGGAGTGTTGTGGAAAATTGGAAATCCAAATGCCACTGCTTCTACTGCACCCAAGACACAGGGATCACCGAATTCTTGCTAACATGTGGCCACCTACAGGGGCGAGTGGCCTCTCCACAGTGGGTGAACTGGATCTGGGAGGGCTTGGCCTCCATCACGAAGTTTGTTGTCATCTCTGCTTCTGTGACCTGGTGCTGACATAGTTGTTTGGAAAAGTAATTGACTGTGCGGTGATTTTAAAGTGCACTAAACTTATCACAGCAGCACAAATATACTTTACCCCACACTCAGACCCTCCATCTATTTTTTCCATACTATATTTACCACTTCACATGAATACTTCACTGTGTTTTATCCCAAACAGGGACACTGTCCCACGGAACCACCACATAACCCTGAATGAGGAATTCATCCCATTTTCCACATTTTAACTCAGACCCCAGGCCCACTTCAAATGTCGCCTGCCCTACAGTCTGAAATGTCCTTTTCATTCGGATCCAGTTTTGTTTTTGTTTTTTTTTTTCTGGAACTGCTCCTGAGATTTTCCCTTATTTGCACAACCCTGATGGCTTTAAGGAGCACAGATGGCCCCAATCTGAGTGGACTTTCTGTCTGGCTTCTGTCACTGGGGCTGTTTTCAATGTCCACATTGTGACAAGCATCAGTCCCTCATTCAATTTTTTTCTTTGTGATTAAATGTAATAACATTGACCACTTAAAACA
>NW_027409635.1:0-1169 GCF_003265705.2 Callorhinus ursinus | reverse complement strand
CCTCATGCCTGCACACGTAGACTTGCAATCTCTCCTGACTTCATGACCCCGTCCATATGCTAGCGTTGAAGACCCATTGCGCACGGACTTGTTTCTCAGAGATGAGTACAGGGCACGGCACGTTCCTTCTGCTTCCACGACGACTATTCAAAAGGCTCCCGTCTCCAAGGCAAAGGATGTCAGGTGCAAGACGGTTTCGCAAAAGCGAGGTTGCCTATTAGAGGGCGGTCTACGGCGCTCTCCTGACGCTTCCGCGCCTACATATGCAAACGCTTCTCCACTCTCGAAAGAAGACATCAGTTGAAAGCTGCCTTGTACCCCCGAGGCGTTTCTCGGAATTAGGTCTAGAGAACGTCCCTGTGCGATCACACGCAGCCGTGAGATTGCTCAGGTCTTTTCTGTCCTCAGGGAGATGTTTCCCGGAGTCAGGTCAAGGGAACGGTGTTAAAGCGTACGGCACATTCATGATGCTTCCACACCCACTTTTCGAAATGATTCTCTCTCCAGGATACCTGAAGATGTTTGTGGAGAGTTGCCGTATACGCGGAATTGGTTTTCCCAGGTGAGTACATGGCACTTTTCTTATTCACGCACACGCAAACACACACACACACACACACACACACACACACACACACACACACACACACAGACACACACAGAGTTGAACATGTTTCTGTCCCGTCAGGAAAGAAGGTGTTCGTTGAGAGACGGTTTCTCGCCGATGCTTTTGGGTTCTTGCTTTTTTTCTCCCGGAGATTGAAGTGTATGCACATTTTCTCTAGGCGTCCGAATACACCCTTGAGAAGACTCCCGTAAGCCAGAAACAAGCCGTGAGTTGAAAGAGGCGTTCCATTCAGACCTCCTTCTCAGAGCGAAGCCTGTCACACTTTTCCTTGGGCCTCCACACGCACTTTAGAAAAACTTCCACAGGAAAGCTGTGAGTGAAGGACGGGTTTTCTAAAGCAGTTATTCGTGCGGGTAAGTATATATGGCACATGGCCTTAGGCTTCCACACACACATAGGAAACGGCTTCTGTCTTCGTGAAACAAGATGTACGCTGAACGTTGCGTTCTGCACAGGCTTGCTTTTCACACTTCAGCCCATGGTACATTCCCTAGGCTTCCACACGTGCAGTGGGTATCCCTTCCCTAAACATGAGCCAAGA
>NW_027409634.1:655-1170 GCF_003265705.2 Callorhinus ursinus | reverse complement strand
ATCTAGTGCACTCACTTCCAACTGTCCACGCCAGTGACTGGAATTCCTGCAAAGGAGACTCATGGTGGGGCCCCCATCTGTGCATACGGCAAACAGAAATCTTTCCCAGTCCGTTATGATTAATCATCCTTATCTCCCCCACCGGTCTAAATCCTGGAGGGCTTACTGAGAATGGACGCCAGAAAAAGAGAAACGGCACAAAGGAGAAACACACAACTGAGAAATAGCAGCACCAACCCCGAGTCGGCTCAAATCACATCAGGAAGCCAATAGGCTGCAAGAGCATCTCGTGATAAACACAAATCCATTTTCACAAATAGTATGAGAACTGTAAGCTAGATGTCCTAAGTAATACAACGACAGCACGGCTTGATTTTGCCACATGAAGAAAAGCAGACAACAAACACAGGCAGTCTGAGTGAGTCTCGGGAAGAGCTGAGAAAGGGGGGGGACCAGAGGGCGGATTCGCGGGCTCCAGCACCATTAGGCCTGTGTCACACGATGTGATACAAAAG
>NW_027409634.1:0-555 GCF_003265705.2 Callorhinus ursinus | reverse complement strand
CCCATCTGTGCATACGGCAAACAGAAATCTTTCCCAGTCCGTTATGATTAATCATCCTTATCTCCCCCACCGGTCTAAATCCTGGAGGGCTTACTGAGAATGGACGCCAGAAAAAGAGAAACAGGGCACAAAGGAGAAACACACAACTGAGAAATAGCAGCACCAACCCCCGAGTCGGCTCAAATCACATCAGGAAGCCAAGAGGCTGCAATAGCGTCTCGTGATAAACACAAATCCATTTTCAGAAATACTAGGAGAACTGTAAGCTAGATGTCCTAAGTAATACAACGACAGCACAGCTTGATTTTGCCACATGAAGAAAAGCAGACAACAAACACAGGCAGTCTGAGTGAGTCTCGGGAAGAGCTGAGAAAGGGGGGGACCAGAGGGCGGATTCGTGGGCTCCAGCACCATTAGGCCTGTGTCACATGATGTGATACAAAAGAACCCACTTGACACTCACTCTTACGACAGCCTTGTAGCCACACAGATGTGGTGACGTCATGAACCTTCCTTCTCTGGGAGTCCATGTGCAAGCGACGCTTTAATAACTAT
>NW_027409633.1:0-1170 GCF_003265705.2 Callorhinus ursinus | reverse complement strand
CCCCACCTCAGTTCGCCCACCCCCCGAAGTTTGCCCCAGTGTGGGCAGATTATGAATGAAATGACCCTAGGCCGTAAGTCTATCCCTAGGTTGGCTTCTGAGTTTCTGTCCCCAGAAGCCTGGCTCCAATGCCCCAGGGATAGCAATACCTGACATCAGACGTCTCAGCTTGCCGAAAAGAATTTTAACACACTACTTGCAACTCCGGAGAGCGTTCAGAACACGAGAACTCTGAATGCCCATCCCAACCAACGCACAAATTTGGCGCCCTCTGGCGGCCAACCATGATCCTGACACTCACCCTGAACCACGCCCTCTTGACAAACCGCACCGAGCAGGCTACAGTGCTTGCACGTCAGGCCTGCCGTGCCCCCAGATCCTAACCGTCACCCTACGGAGCCATCTGAGGGAACTGTCTGCGAAGTCTGGCTCCAGCAAGACCAGAAGACACAGCCTGTCCCCCAGAAGGAAAACACACCATTTGGAACTCAGGAAAGTGTTCAGAACAGGAGTACACCGCATGCACATTAAAGCACACCTGCACTTTCATTGGCCCCCTTGCCACATACCATGAGCTTCACACTCACCCTGACACATGGCCTCAAATCAGACCCCCGGGAAGCTAGCCATAGTGCCCGTAGATTCAGCCTGCCAAGCCCCTAAGGCCCTACCATAACCTAGGTTTGTTTCTCAGGAGTCAGTCCTCAGAGGCCTGTTTCCAAAGCCCCAGGAATTGGGACCACCTGAGAAGTACCAGAAGACTCAGCCTACACCCAGAAGGAAACCTCACAGTTTGGACTCCAGAAAGCATATCGGGCAAGAGAAACCTGCGTGTCCACCCCATCAATATCCCACATTCAGTGGTCGGGCCTAAAATCCTGGCCCTGGCACTCACCCTGACCCATACCCACAACTCAGCTGCCCGGGAAGCTCACCACAGTGTTGGTAGATCTGGTCTGGCACACACATAAGCCCTAAACTTATCCTTATTTTGGCTTGTGATGGGTCTGCCCCCAGAGGCCTTCCTCTAAACTCCAGGGATTGGGGCCAACTGAGTAATACCAAAGGACTCAGACTGACACACAGAAGGAAACCTCGCCATTGGGAACTCCGGATGCCCATCCTAGCGAACCCCCACTTTCAGCAGCCCTCTGGCCAAAATCCCTGGCA
>NW_027409632.1:0-1170 GCF_003265705.2 Callorhinus ursinus | reverse complement strand
TTATCCATTCATCTGTCGATGGACATCTTGGCTCTTTCCACAGTTTGACTATTGTAGACATTGCTGCTATAAACATTGGGGTACACGTACCCCTTCGGATCCCTACATTTGTATCTTTAGGATAAATACCCAGTAGTGCAATTGCAGGATCGTATGGTAGCTCTATTTTCAACTGTTTGAGGAACCTCCATACTGTTTTCCAGAGGGGTTGCACCAGCTTGCATTCCCACCAACAGTGTAGGAGGGTTCCCCTTTCTCCGCATCCCCGCCAAAATCTGTCGTTCCCTGACTTGTTAATTTTAGCCATTCTGACGGGTGTGAGGTGGTATCTCATTGAGGTTTTGATTTGGATTTCCCTGATGCCGAGCGATGTTGAGCACTTTTTCATGTGTCTGTTGGCCATTTGGATGTCTTCTTTGGAAAAATGTCTGTTCATGTCTTCTGCCCATTTCTTGATTGGGTTATTTGTTCTTTGGGTGTTGAGTTTGATAAGTTCTTTATAGATTTGGGATACTAGCCCTTTATCTATTAGGTCATTTGCAAATATTTTCTCCCATTCTGTCGGTTGTCTTTTGGTTTTGTGGACTGTTTCTTTTGCTGTGCAAAAGCTTTTTATCTTGATGAAATCCCAATAGGTCATTTTTGCCCTGGCTTTCCTTGCCTTTGGTGATGTTTCTTTTTCTTTTTTTTTTTATCCTTTTTTTTAATTTTTTTATTGTTATGTTAATCACCATATATTACATCATTAGTTTTTGGTGCAGTGTTCCATGATTCATTGTTTGTTCATAACACCCAGTGCTCCATGCAGAACGTGCCCTCCTCAATACCCATCACCAGGATAACCCATCCCCCTCCCCGCCTCCCCTCCAGAACCCTCAGTTTGTTTTTCAGAGTCCATCATCTCTCATGGTTCGTCTCCCCCTCTGACATACTCCCCTTCTTCCTCTCCTGTTATCTTCTTCTTTTTCTTTTTTCTTAAAATATGTTGCGTTATTTGTTTCAGAAGTACAGATCTGTGATTCAACAGTCTTGCACAATTCACAGTGCTCACCGTAGCACATACCCTCCCCAATGTCTATCACCCAGCCACCCCATCCCTCCCACCCCCAACCACTCCAGTAAAACTCAGTTTGTTTCCTGAGATTAAGAATTCCTCATATCAGTGAGGTC
>NW_027409631.1:0-1170 GCF_003265705.2 Callorhinus ursinus | reverse complement strand
CTGGTACTTACTCAACTTATTAAGGTTGTTGAAAAGTTTTTACTTACAAAAATATTTTAACAGGAGTCGTGGAAATGTCAAAAAAGAAAACGAAAATTACCCCTAATATCACCTTAATGTAGGACTTTTAAAGGGGTTTCATATTATTTGGTAATTAATCTTCAGTTTCTGGAGGTAATTTAGGGGCGCCTGGGTGGCTCAGTCGTTAAGCGTCTGCCTTCGGCTCAGGTCATGATCCCAGGGTCCTGGGATCAAGTCCCACATCAGGCTCCCTGCTCAGCGGGAGGCCTGCTTCTCCCTCTCCCACTCCCCCTGCTTGAGTTCCTGCTCTTGCTCTCTCTCTCTCTCTCTGTCAAATTAATAAATAAAATCTTTAAAAAAAAAAATGGGAGTTACCAAAAAAAATGAAGAGCTAAAAATAAGTCAAATCCTATAACACAGAAATAATTACTCTTTAATGTTTTGGTGTGTTGTTTCTATGCATGTATATCACCTTTTTTGGTTTAGAAACTTGGATTCATGTTGCAAAATCAGTTTGTGTCCTGTTTTTTTACCTAAAATTTCCCATATTTTTTTGTGGAAGATTTTATTTTATTTTATTGTGGAAAATTTCAAACATATACAAAATTATACACAATAGTGCAGTGAATACCCATGAATCTGTCAAGCAGCTTCAGCATTGCTCAGCTCAGCTGATTTCATTTCATCAATATCCCTACTCCCTCTCTCTTTGAATTATTTATCTGAAGCAAATTCTAGAGGACATCACTTCATCTACTAATATTTCAGTGGGTAGTCGGTGAAAATAAAATGACTACATATCACTCAGTCATGTAAATGGATAATTTATCCATTCCCCTTCTGTTATGTTGCATTCACTTTTCAGTTTTACAAATATTGCTGTGATAAATACCCATGCATAGAAGTATTTGTGTGTATTTCTGATTATTTCCTTAAGCTAAATTCCTAAAAGGGGATTACTGGATCACAGGGTATAAATATTTTATAAAGCTCTTGGTTGCTTGCTAGAATGGTCATATATGTTTATACTTCTACCACTACTGAATAGTAAGAGAGTTGCTTGAACCTTGCTGACATTGGATCACTTAAACAATTTCTGCCAATTGGATAGATGAAAAATTCTGCATCAAGTCTCCTTATTTTATTATC
>NW_027409630.1:0-1170 GCF_003265705.2 Callorhinus ursinus | reverse complement strand
CAAAGTGGACAGGCAAAGATTTGGCCGTCTTGTAGGTGACACAGGGACGGGGGGTCAGCGAAGTCTGGGGGAGCTGCCTCCGTCCACCACGGCCAGGGGTGCTAGCACTGGATGTTGACAACAAGGGGCTCCCATTCACTGAACGACCCCCCTAAAAGTAAATACAACAGAGAAAAAAAAATCAATGTCCCAGACCAGAGGCCAATGCATTTGAGAACCATGGAGGTGGGGGATGAGGCAGGTGGGGGATGAGGCATGGAGAGAGGCAGCACCCTGGGAGGGGACCGGTAGGTTGTGTGTTGTAGGGGAGAAAGCCGCTGGTGCCGGTAGGCCTGGGGAGGTGGTTGGGGAACAGTGGGTAACAAAGGGGCAGGCACAGCTCGGGGAGAAGTGAGACCAGAGGCCAGTCCAGGGCAGTTGGGAGGGGAGGATCTGGCTGGTGCAGGAGGAATGGATCAAGGAATGGGGGAGCGCAGACTTGGGCCTGGGAACCAGGACATGAAGGAGGATTCGGAGCATGGTGGGGGGGGGGCTCATAAGGAGGGGCAGTGAGGGGGGTCCTGTCTTACCGGTCTCGGGGGTCTTGGCTCTTGCCCAGCTGTTGGTGACGTGGGGTTGGCTGCTGAGGGAGTGTTTGGGCTGCAAGTGCTCCCGGCCCCCAAAGCGGTCACAGGAGTAGAAACGCTGCTTCTCTGAGGAAGAGGAAGTGGGCTGCCTCCGCTCTTGGGACCGGCCCCGCTCCTGTCTGCGCTCCCTCCGGCAGCCTGTGGGACCCTCTCCCGGGGGTGGGCCTGGCCCTGCAGCACTGCTGGGTGCTGGCCAGGAAGAACGGAAGTCAGCAGAGCGAGCCAGGTGGGAAGATAGACCCCCAGCCCAGACCCGGTCCACAGGGCCAGCAGGGGGACCCAGGAGGAGAGCTGAGGTGGGTGGGTGATCCTGCCTGGTCCCCAGACCTGGGACTCACAGCCCCCTACTCAAAAAGAATCCTCTGGCATTAGGTTTTCAAATTGATCATTAACTCGAAAGAACTAGTTACTGAAAACAAGGCACTGCACCAAAAGTCAGCATTATGGTGAGCGCCCCTTCATGGACCTCTGGCACCTCGAAGCCAACACAGCCCTTCTTGGCCTCCCTCACCCAGCATGTGCCATCCCAACCTTCCCTGATTCA
>NW_027409629.1:0-1170 GCF_003265705.2 Callorhinus ursinus | reverse complement strand
ACCTATTATTATTGATTTTGAGAGGGGTTCTCTGTGCCTCCTGGATTTTAATGCCTGTTTCCTTCCTCACATTAGGGAAATTCTCTGCTATAATTTGCTCCAATATACCTTCTGCCCCTCTCTCTCTCTCTTCTTCTTCTGTGGGATCCCAAATATTCTAATGTTTTTTTGTCTTATCGTATCACTTATCTCTCAAATTCTGCCCTTGTGATCCAGTAGTCTTTTCTCTCTCTTTTTCTCAGCCTCTCTGTTTTCCATCATTTGGTCTTCTATATCGCTGATTCTCTCTTCTGCCTCCCTTATCCTAGCAGTTAGTGCCCCCATTTTTTATTGCACCCCATGAATAGCCTTTTTGATTTCGATTTGGTTAGATTTTAGTTCTTTTATTTCCCCAGAAAGGGTTTCTCTAATAACTTCCATGCTTTTTTCAAGCCCAGCTAGCATCTTTAAAATCATGATTCTGGACTCTAGGTCTGACATTGTACTGATGTCCATAATGAGTAGGTCCCTGGCAGGTGGTACCACCTCTTGTTCTTTTTGCTGAGGTGATATCTTTCGTCTTGTCGTTTTGTCCAGAGGAGAACAGATGAGTGAGAGAACAAAATGCTAACAGGTTAACAACGTCCCCAGAAAATATACTCTAAACAAATCGAAAAGACCTGAAACCAGGGGAAAAGAAAGGGAAAGAAAAAAAAAAGAAAGAGAATAATAAAAAAGAAAAAGAAAAAAGAAAAAGAAAAAGATAAAAGCAATCAAGAACAGAACAAAACAAAATAAGAAAACAGAATATGATCAAGTATGATCAGGCTAGTGCATAGATCAGTGCCACACACTAGATTTTGGGTGTATTTTGGTCTGTTTGAAGACAGTGCCTCCTAAAATTGTAAGGAAAGAAAGACATATAGGTACAGAATAAGGGTTGATACAATGAATGGATGGAAGATGAATGTAAAGATGAAAATTATAAAAGATTTTATAAAAGGAATTGATAAGTTGTTTGAAAAAAGAAAGAAGATTTAAAAAAAAAAAGGGAGAGAATGTAATCAGGCAGGAGACTAGAACAAAGCCATACACTAGAGATTTAGTGTATATTTTATCTGTTAGAAGAAACTGTATCTCAAAATTTTAAAGAGTGAACAACTTATATATATATGCCAAAAATAAGGGTAA
>NW_027409628.1:0-1170 GCF_003265705.2 Callorhinus ursinus | reverse complement strand
ATCAGGGAAATCCAAATCAAAACCTCAATGACATACCACCCCACACCCGTCAGAATGGCTAAATTTAACAAGTCAGGGAACGACAGATTTTGGCGGGGATGTGGACAAAGGGGAACCCTCCTACACTGTTGGTGGAAATGCAAGCTGGTGCAACCCCTCTGGAAACCTGTATGGAGGTTCCTCTAACAGTTGAAATTAGAGCTACCGTTTGATCCAGCAATTGCACTACTGGGTATTTAACACAAAGATACAAATGTAGGGACCCGAAGGGGTACGTGCACCCCAATGTTTATAGCAGCAATGTCCACAATAGCCAAACTGTGGAAAGAGCCAAGATGCCCATCGTCAGATGAATGGATAAAGAAGAGGTGGTATATATACACAATGGAATATTATGCAGCCATCAAAAGGAATGAGATCTTGCCATTTGCAACGACGTGGATGGAACTGGAGGGTGTTATGCTGAGTGAAATAAGTCAATCAGAGAAAGACATGTATCTTATGACCTCACTGATATGAGGAATTCTTAATCTCAGGAACAACCTGAGGGTTGCTGGAGTGGTCGGGGGTGGGAGGGATGGGGTGGCTGGGTCATGGACATTGGGGAAGATATGTGCTATGGTGAGCGCTGTGAATTTTGTAAGACTGTTGAATCACAGATCTGTACTTCTGAAACAAATAACTCAACATATTTTAAGAAAAAAGAAAAAGAAGAAGATAGCAGTAGAGGAAGAATGAAGGGGAGCAAGTCAGAGGGGGAGACGAACCAGGAGAGATGATGGACTCTGAAAAACAAACTGAGGTTTCTGGAGGGGAGGAGGGTGGGAGGATGGGTTAGCCTGCTGATGGTTATTGAGGAGGGCACATTCTGCATGGAGCACTGGGTGTTATGAACAAACAATGAATCATGGAACAGTACACCAAAAGAAATTATGTAATATATGGTGATTTACATAACAATAAAAAATTAAAAAAAAAGAAAAAGCATTTGACAAAGTACAGCATCCATTCTTCATCAAAACTCTTCAGAATATAAGGATAAACGGTACATATCTCAATATCATAAAAGCCATCTATGAAAAACCTACAGTGAATATCATTCTCAATGGGGAAAAGTTGAGAGCTTTTCCCCTAAGTTCAGGAACGCGGCAGGGTAATCCACTCTCACCA
>NW_027409627.1:0-1170 GCF_003265705.2 Callorhinus ursinus | reverse complement strand
TTGTCAATGTGTTCCTTTGCTTTTGTTATTTATTGCCTTATATAATCAGCTGCTCCCATGTTAGGGGCATAGATATTAACAATTGTTAGATCTTCTTGTTGGATACACCCTTTAAGTAGGATATAGTGTCCTTCCTCATCTCTTATTACCGTCTTTGTTTTAAAATCTAATTTGTCTGATATAAGGATTGCCACACCAGCTTTCTTTTGGTGTCCATTAGCATAGTAAATGGTTTTCCACCCCCTCACTTTCAATCTGGCGGTGTCTTTGGTTCTCAAATGAGTCTCTTGCAGACAGCATATGGATGGGTCTTGTTTTTTAATCCAATCTGATAGCCTGTGTCTTTTGATTGGGGCATTTAGCCTATTTACATTCAGGGTAACTATTGAAAGGTATGAATTTAGTGCCATTGTCCTTCAATATTTCTCTTTGTCTCTGAGACTCGTAAGTTTTACTAGTAGATGTCGGGGTGTTGACCTATTTTTATTGATTTTGAGAGGGGTTCTCTGTGCCTCCTGGATTTTGATGCGTGTTTCCTTCCCCACATTAGGGAAGTTCTCTGCTATAATTTGCTCCAATATACCTTCTGCCCCTCTCTCTCTTTCTTCTTCTTCTGGGATCCCAATTATTCTAATGTTGTTTCGTCTTATCGTATCGCTTATCTGTCGAATTCTGCGCTCGTGATCCTGTAGTTGTTTCTCTCTCTTTTTCTCAGCCTCTTTATTTTCCATCATTTGGTCTTCTATATTGCTGATTCTCTCTTCTGCTTCATTTATCCTAGCAGTTAGTGCCCCCAGTTTTGATTGCACTTCATTAATAGCCTTTTTGATTCCAATTTGGTTAGATTTTAGTTCTTTTATTTCTCCAGAAAAGGTGTCTCTAATAACTTCCACAGTTTTTATAAACCCAGCTAGAATCTTTAAAGTTATCATTCTGAACTCTAGGTCTGATATCGTACTAATGTCAGTATTGAGTAGGTCCCTGGCAGACTCTACTACCTCCTGTTCTTTTTGCTGAGGTGATTTTTTTCGTCTTGTCTTTTTGTCCAGAGAACAGATGAATGAGAGAACAGAATGCTAAGAGGTTAACGATTTCTCCAGCAAATATACTCTATACAAATCAGAAAAGACCTAAAACCAGGGGACAAGAAAGGGAAAGAAAGAAGAGAGG
>NW_027409626.1:0-1170 GCF_003265705.2 Callorhinus ursinus | reverse complement strand
ATCCTGAGCTGAAGATAGACACTTAACTGACTGACCCACCCAGGTGCCCCCAAATAAATGATTTTTTAAAAAGAAACCACAGGGCCAAAATGGAGTCACTTATGTCAAGGACCCAAGCCTTACTACCTGACCTAACTGCAGTTCCACACACCCTCACCTCCATGTAAACTTTACTACCTGACCTAACTGCAGTTCCACACACCCTCACCTCCATGTAAACTTTAACCTGTCAACCTGGAAAATGAACTGAACGGCCTGACTTACTACCTGACTAACTGCAGTTCCACACACCCTCACCTCCATGTAAATTTTAACCTGTCAACGTGGAAAATGAACTGAACGGCCCCTTCTGTTCCCCTTAGGAGGGGACATTGCCTAAAATAGTGCATCCTTTTCTAGTAATTTCTTTTTTTCAATGCCCTCTCTGCCTTTAAAATCCTTCCCCTCCCCACAGCTCAAAGGAGCCCCTTTCCTTTCTTTTTGCTAAAGGGGATGCTGCCTGTTTCATGAATTGGTCAATGAATCCAATGGGATTGGGATCTTTTAAATTACTTTGTTGCCTTTTTATAAACAAATTACATAGCTTTTTATAAGCGGGATTGAATAGACCTCTCCTATAAGATGTAGATAGATGTAGATACTCAACCATTCATCAAGTAAATGGAGCTAACTCTCCTCTCCTAAAGTGGGGGCTCAGGGCAGTTGTCTTCCTGCACATGGGAAAGAGTAACTTCCTGGTGGGGAAGCCTGAACAATGCTGCCTCAGCCAGGTGACCAGCGTTAACATGGAGAGTGACAAGTGTTCCCTTGTTGTAAAGTAGCGACAAAGCACTTTACCTCCCTGATCTGCTTCTTCAAAACCCATAACCCCAGTCTAATCAGGAGAAAAACAAGTAAATCCCAATGGGGGACTTTCTACAAAATGCCTGATCGGTCCTCCTCAACACTGCCAAGGTCACTGAAACAAAGCAAGTCTGAGAAACTGTCACAGCCAAGGAAAGCCTAAAGACACATGATGAACACATGTCACGTGGTGCCCTGCATGGAATCCTGGAGCGAGAAAAGGAAGAACAGAGGGAACCTGAATAAAATACGGACTCCCGCTAAAAATAACATATCAATATTTCTTCACTAATTGTGACAATGTTGTAGAAAACTAGAAAAAGAGGA
>NW_027409625.1:0-1170 GCF_003265705.2 Callorhinus ursinus | reverse complement strand
ACTGGAGTCTGATTGTAGCAATTTGAGTAGTGATAAACCTAGTAAGGCCATTAAGAATACAAGGACCAAATGCTACTGTGAGGAGAAGCAATAGGAGGGAGCCAATGAAGGGGGCGAACCAAGGGAACCATTGTGGGAGGGTATCCCACCAAGTTGTCTGCTGGAGTGATTCCCTCCAGCGATGTACTCATTCCTGTAATTGGGTCAGAGTTTCTTGGACCACCCCCAACTCATTAGCATAGAAACAACATTCCTTCTGTAAGAAGAGGCAGAGCCCCCTCCCCCCGCATGACCGTGTGTAGGTCGAGCCCACACCTGTTTTGGAGGACCACTGAGGCAAGTGAATCGAGTTGGTGCCACAGGGCCAGGGCCGACTGAGCAAGGGCAGAAAACTCCACCGCGGGTTGTTGAGTTAACTCCTGGTACTGAACCTGAGACATCCCGAAGCCAGTGGCACCGAAGGCAACACGTGATGCAGCCAGCAGGCTCACAATAAGAGGGATGGCCACAGGGGAGCATCAAGGGTGGCTAGGGGGTCTCCATATGAGTGGGGCATCACCCCCAGGGAGGACTGAAATTCGGGTAAGAGACTGACAAGTGTGCATGACTGATTGTGCGGGGTGGTGCAGATGTATACACCTTGATCACAAGCCAGAAAAGGGTTGTTAGGCACACAGACCCGACTGTGGCCCATGATGGGAGAAGAAGTGTTGCCATACAGCGGCACCAGAGCCAGAAAGGGATAATCTGAGGTCCCCAGTACTGAGGTGGGAGGTGACACAGTAGATTGGTTGAGGATGACACCTAGGTATGGGACGGGACCACACTTTATACAGATCCAGCAGTCAGACGGTAGGGGTGGATTTGAGTGGTTAAGCGCTTGGTGGGAGGTCTTAATCATACCTGACAGTTGCACTATAGTTGCTTGCTGTGTGGGGATGGGGGACCCAGGGATGCGCCAGGGTGAGTTATTTTCGGACTCTGGGGGTTGACTGTAAGGCTTGGTGTGAATATGGACTTAATCATAACTTTGGCCATGGGGTCCATCCCCATAAGGTGATATTGGCCCAATAGGAGAATGATTCCTGTAACCCATGATGTGGCATTGGGTTCTAAGACTGACAGGGGGAGCGGTATACAGTTATTGTTATAGTGAGAGGATGGGGTGGC
>NW_027409624.1:0-1170 GCF_003265705.2 Callorhinus ursinus | reverse complement strand
TTATCCATTCATCTGTCGATGGACATCTTGGCTCTTTCCACAGTTTGACTATTGTAGACATTGCTGCTATAAACATTGGGGTACACGTACCCCTTCGGATCCCTACATTTGTATCTTTAGGATAAATACCCAGTAGTGCAATTGCAGGATCGTATGGTAGCTCTATTTTCAACTGTTTGAGGAACCTCCATACTGTTTTCCAGAGGGGTTGCACCAGCTTGCATTCCCACCAACAGTGTAGGAGGGTTCCCCTTTCTCCGCATCCCCGCCAAAATCTGTCGTTCCCTGACTTGTTAATTTTAGCCATTCTGACGGGTGTGAGGTGGTATCTCATTGAGGTTTTGATTTGGATTTCCCTGATGCCGAGCGATGTTGAGCACTTTTTCATGTGTCTGTTGGCCATTTGGATGTCTTCTTTGGAAAAATGTCTGTTCATGTCTTCTGCCCATTTCTTGATTGGGTTATTTGTTCTTTGGGTGTTGAGTTTGATAAGTTCTTTATAGATTTGGGATACTAGCCCTTTATCTATTAGGTCATTTGCAAATATTTTCTCCCATTCTGTCGGTTGTCTTTTGGTTTTGTGGACTGTTTCTTTTGCTGTGCAAAAGCTTTTTATCTTGATGAAATCCCAATAGGTCATTTTTGCCCTGGCTTTCCTTGCCTTTGGTGATGTTTCTTTTTCTTTTTTTTTTTATCCTTTTTTTTAATTTTTTTATTGTTATGTTAATCACCATATATTACATCATTAGTTTTTGGTGCAGTGTTCCATGATTCATTGTTTGTTCATAACACCCAGTGCTCCATGCAGAACGTGCCCTCCTCAATACCCATCACCAGGATAACCCATCCCCCTCCCCGCCTCCCCTCCAGAACCCTCAGTTTGTTTTTCAGAGTCCATCATCTCTCATGGTTCGTCTCCCCCTCTGACATACTCCCCTTCTTCCTCTCCTGTTATCTTCTTCTTTTTCTTTTTTCTTAAAATATGTTGCGTTATTTGTTTCAGAAGTACAGATCTGTGATTCAACAGTCTTGCACAATTCACAGTGCTCACCGTAGCACATACCCTCCCCAATGTCTATCACCCAGCCACCCCATCCCTCCCACCCCCAACCACTCCAGTAAAACTCAGTTTGTTTCCTGAGATTAAGAATTCCTCATATCAGTGAGGTC
>NW_027409623.1:0-1170 GCF_003265705.2 Callorhinus ursinus | reverse complement strand
CCCCATGTGGAAGAGGATCCAGAATCACTGCTCTGGTCAGGGTGAGGAGGACTTAGGAAGGAATGGAACACCAGGACCGGAGAGGGATACAGCGACAAGGGAGGCTTCTGAGGTTTCCCACATCGCCCATGGAACCCACAGATCCTGCCCCTGTGAGAGACACAGACACAGAGACAGAGAATGAGACAGAGAATGAACACAGCACAGAGGGAACCAGTAGAAGTCACAGAATCCATCAGCTTGGAAATGACATCCCGGCCTTTTATGCCACTCTCTTCCTGAGAGCGCCGTCACATAGGCCATTCACCCCCTAGGGGAGGGGATTCCACAGGGATGTGTGACCAGCACTCAGGTGTGCCAGGGGCCACTGTGGGGACTGCCCGTCACATGGGCACACACGAGGCCCAAGGACCTGAACCTAACCCTAATGGGAGCCCCTGGATCTCTGTGTTGTGAGAGGACAAGGTCAGAATCCGTTCATTACTAACTTCCCACGTGGGCTGGGACACAGGACGGACGGTGGTGGCTTTGCCTGGACGCCAGCACAGATTCAAGCCCCTATGAGCTGTGTTCCATGCCAAGCCCAGGCCCGGGCTCATCCTTGCATTGCCAACGTTTGAATCAGACTCCTGTGATAGCAGGCACGGAACATGTGTAGAGGACCCAAACCTAACCCTAAACCATACCCTACACTGTACCCCAAACCTACACTGTACCCTACACCTAACGCATGCCCTAAACCGTACCATAACTCTAACCATAACCCTGGGTCAACTAGAGAAAAGAGGAAATCCCCGGAAGTTTGGGGTTCATGAGATATTTGCCCTCCAGTCCTGACATGAACATAACACTATGCCTAATGGACCTGCTGCTTTCTCTGAACACTGACATCCTGTGAAATGCTGCATCACTGACTCCCAGCCTGATGTTCAAAACATTGAGGCTCCTAGAATCAGAGCAGATAAGTGCTGTCAGGTGGGGATAAGTAGGTCTTCTGACCTAGGGCCTGCACACCTTCTTCAATTCCTGGGAGAAGGGGAAAAACACACTTGTCTGTTAAGTAGTAATTATCTTCATTCTAAAGTGGACCAATGACTTTGACATTTTTGGAAAAGCGAAATGCCTCTTCCAAATGAACACCTCAAATCATCTGTTCCTACTGCAACTTGA
>NW_027409622.1:0-1171 GCF_003265705.2 Callorhinus ursinus | reverse complement strand
CATACCCATGTGGTCACAGAACTTCAGGTCTGCGTCCGCGCACACCCAGTCATCCACCTCATGGAGGAAGTGCTGTTCCCAGAAGCGGCTGATCATCACGACGCACTGCATGGACACATCCTGCCAGTGCGGGGTGCCACAGACCTCAAGGACCACCACCCTCTAACCCTGCCAGAGGGGCACACAGGCCCGGCAGCCGGCTGCTTGGTGAAGACCTAGTAGGTGACTCTGTTTCCCACCATGATAGGTGACCCTGTGTCCCACCATGAAGTGCTTCTCCGCCATCTGCAGGAATAGCTCCAGGAAGAACACATAGCTACAGTGGCAGTAGACAGGGTGGGACAAGGGTCACTGCCAGAGGCTGGGAGCAGGACCCCAAAGCTGGGGGCTGTGCACGTGTGCACCTTCTCCAAGGCGGCAGGCCCTGGGCTGCTTTAAGCAACAGCCACCCTCCTAGCCTGTCCTGAGCAAGTCTGCCCATGACCCTTCCTACCTACTGCTCCCAGAGATGGGGGCCATCAGCACCCCATCTTACAAAAGGAAGCCTAAGGCTTAGGAGGTTGGAAACCTGTGCAGTCCCACAGTATCCTGGAGCCGGGAACACTCCCTCTGTGCTGAGCTCATGGGCAATCCCACTGGTCCTATCCCCACCTGCCAAGAGTTGAGCACCTTGGGGCACAGCCCTTGTTTCTGTGCCCTACAGACTGGATAGAAACAGCAGAGCCAGCCACCTGCCCCATTTTGTTTGGAGTGGGATGTTGAAGGCCGCCACAAAGCTGTCTCCACCTCCTGTAGGGTCCTCCCTTGAAGGTTCCTGGGGATCCTGCTAATGAGGTCCTCAGTAAACAACTGGTATTCCTAGGAGGGGTCACCCTAGAACTCCCCCAGATCAGGTCCAGCCCATGGGCAGGGAAGGGGAAGGAGGACCTCTGGAAGAAGGGGGGGCTTGCTTAGGCCCTAGCCTTGAATCCAAGGGTGTAAGCTTCCGGGTCCAGGTCTACATCTCCCCGGCCCTAAGAAGTTGGGAGTCTTGTCCAACAGCCTCACATGGCTGGTCCCCCTTTGATGGTACTACCTGTTTCCCACCATGTGGAAAGCCGCTCCCCCATCGTCAGGCGAGTGTAGTGAACCCCTCTGAAACTGATTTTTTTGTGCAGACACCAAGGCTACT
>NW_027409621.1:0-1171 GCF_003265705.2 Callorhinus ursinus | reverse complement strand
CACAAAACCAAAAGACAACCGACAGAATGGGAGAAAATATTTGCAAACGACATATCAGATAAAGGGCTAGTATCCAAAATCTATAAAGAACTTATCAAACTCAACACCCAAAGAACAAATAATCCAATCAAGAAATGGGCAGAAGACATGAACAGACATTTCTCCAAAGAAGACATCCAAATGGCCAACAGGCACATGAAAAAGTGCTCAACATCGCTCGGCATCAGGGAAATCCAAATCAAAACCTCAATGAGATACCACCTCACACCCGTCAGAATGGCTAAAATTAACAAGTCAGGGAACGACAGATGTTGGCGGGGATGTGGAGAAAGGGGAACCCTCCTCCACTGTTGGTGGGAATGCAAGCTGGTGCAACCCCTCTGGAAAACAGTATGGAGGTTCCTCAAACAGTTGAAAATAGAGCTGCCATACAATCCAGCAATTGCACTACTGGGTATTTACCACAAAGATACAAATGTAGGGACCCGAAGGGGTACGTGTACCCCAATGTTTATAGCAGCAATGTCCACAATAGCCAAACTGTGGAAAGAGCCAAGATACCCATCGACAGATGAATGGATAAAGAAGATGTGGTATATATACACAATGGAATATTATGCAGCCATCAAAAGGAATGAGATCTTGCCATTTGCAACGACGTGGATGGAACTGGAGGGTGTTATGCTGAGTGAAATAAGTCAATCAGAGAAAGACATGTATCACATGACCTCACTGATATGAGGAATTCTTAATCTCAGGAAACAAACTGAGTGTTACTGGAGTGGTTGGGGGTGGGAGGGATGGGATGGCTGGGTGATAGACTTTGGGGAGGGTATGTGCTACGGTGAGCGCTGTGAATTGTGCAAGACTGTTGAATCACAGATCTGTACTTCTGAAACAAATAACGCAACATATTTTAAGAAAAAAGGAAAAGAAGAAGATAACAGGAGAGGAAGAAAAGGGGAGTATGTCAGAGGGGGAGACGAACCATGAGAGATGATGGACTCTGAAAAACAAACTGAGGGTTCTAGAGGGTAGGGGGGTGGGGGGATGGGTCAGCCTGGTGATGGGTATTAAAGAGGGCACGTTCTGCATGGAGCACTGGGTGTTATGAACAAACAATCAATCATGGAACACTGCATCAAAAACTAATGATGTAATATATGGTGAT
>NW_027409620.1:0-1171 GCF_003265705.2 Callorhinus ursinus | reverse complement strand
GGTAGTTACTTCACTGTCCCTGCTTCTGGTGGAGCGGCCGACTATAGGTCACCACTGCCTCCAGTGGCGGCAAGCTGCACTTTCATGCCTTCCTGCATTCCTCCCACAGAATCCCTGTCATTCCACTAAATGAGTCTCCTGGGAACATTGTTCCAATTGCTAAATTGAATGGACCTTTTTCAGTGTTTACCATTCATCTTTCTGCACCACGCGATGTGGACCATAGGCTGAGAGGCTTTGTTTCAGGGATTGTCAGGCTCCTCAGGCTTGCAGGCCCGATTCCAGCCAACATGTTTCCATTGCAACTGATGCTGAACAATGGAGCTGCACATGGTGTCTTTTCTGATGTATCCGAAGTGTACTACTGAGCCCTGGCAGAACTTAAGAAATGTATGGGAGTGTGACTGGGGGCAGAAACCACGATCCACACCAGCACACATTCATCACGAGTGTTCCAATATGGATTACTGACATAGAGAAACCAGTCTGAAAAGGGAAAACTTGTAGAAGTCTGAAACTAAAGCACTGTAATGGCCTCTACAAAGCATAAGAATGGGGGTTGGAGAGAGAAGGCAAATGAAACATTCTAATGGTCTTACCTACTGAGAAAGAGGGAAGAAGTTAAGCATCTGTAAACCTCTCCTGCTGTGAAGAGACGCAGCAGGGGGAAAAGAAGCTGGACTGGGGACATGGGGGTCCTCTTTCTTCGACATAATGGTTGAGAAATTTGTTTGCAAGTCTTAAGGGACAGTAGGAACCATGATTGGAGTAGGAGAGAAGAAAATAGAACTTTTTAATATTTTTTAATTTAGTTATTTGACAAAGAGAGACAGCGAGAGAGGGAACACAAGCAGGGGGAGTGGGAGAGGGAGAAGCAGGCTTCCTGCCTAGCAGGGAGCCCGATGTGGGGCTCGATCCCAGGACGCTGGGATCATGACCCGAGCTGAAGGCAGATGCTTAACGACTGAGCCACCCAGGCGCCCCTAGAACTTCTTAATTAACTAGAACATTTTAAGGGAAGGATAAAGAATCAAACCAGGAAAAAAAAATTAGATGAAATAGAGGAAGAAACAAAGTGAAACAATCAATAAAAATTAGATCTAAAGCATAAAATTTAATGAAGCAACTAAAATATTTACAATGAATGAGCTGAATTCCATTAAATATGAAA
>NW_027409619.1:0-1171 GCF_003265705.2 Callorhinus ursinus | reverse complement strand
GACACCAATTTCTCTTTCTACACTGGATGTGCCAGTGGTTTCAAAGCTCTCCTTTCTAACTCTATTCACTTTTTAGAACATTTCATAAAGGATGGCAGGAGAAAAAGGACATCCATTTCTCCATCCCAAGCCAGTATCCTCCTTCAAGCCTTTGAGAAGAATCGCTTTCCAAGCATTGCAACCAGGGAACACCTGGCCAGCCTCACAGGTCTTCCTGAATCCCGCATTCAGGTACCTTTTCAGAGTGTGGCACATGAGTTTTTCAACGTTGAAGGGATAGTGGTGGGGAATCGTGGGCTCCTTGGAGGTATCTACGGGATCCAATGCCCAGGCAATGGGGGGAAAGTCTTGAAATTACAAGTGAGAGACCACCCAAGGAAGAATTTCCAATCCAAATAATGTGTGTGTTTGTGTGTGGGGGGAGACAGGGAGTTGACAGCGTACATGCGTATAGAAATTGTGAGCAGACAAAAGAGGGGAAATGGATATATTGGAACCTATCTAGAAATCACACAAACTGTCAGCTCTTGAGCAGCTAGTAGCACTCTCCATGTGGCCCTCAGAATTTCCTGAGTGTGAGGGGGTTGCTGTCCCGTGTGTGGCAACATGTTTGTCAGGGTCCTGGGCCTTAGGACTCCAGGGCAGGAATGGATTCTACCCGCAAACCATACCTTCTCTGGATAACCTAATCATTCAGGATAATTTTCTAAAGGATTATTGGCAGGTGGATGAGGTCCCTTGTGCCCTGGATGAGAAGGCTCTGCAGAGAGTGGTCCCTGGTATAGGATTTGTGAAATGTCCTTATGGTATATGGAGGCTGACTCTCTGGAAGCCTCTCCTTTGGGACAAGAGGCAGTGATCCTGCTTCAATCGGGCCTTCATGGGCTCATACTCTGAGAAGTCATGTCCTTGGACCCAGGGAAGCTCAACGTGCTCATTCCTGAAAACTCTTCTTCCCATGTAGCAAATGGAGGAGAGGGAGAACCAAATCTGAATGTGAGTGTTGTTGATGTGGATTCCTGGCTACCCATGCCTTCCTCTAGCCCCATAAGAGATGTGCTTGTAAACTTACCTATCATGTGGATGCGAGGCCAGGAGGCATGAGTTGAAGCCCTGCAAGTCAGAGTTGGTGATTTGCCATTGGGGATACATCCAATCAGACACCGGGCAG
>NW_027409618.1:0-1171 GCF_003265705.2 Callorhinus ursinus | reverse complement strand
CCCAATGTGATGGTGACCTCAGGAGATTTGGAGTGAAATCTCGCCCAGTGTCCATGAGATCTCAAGAGATTTGGACTGAGGTCTGCAAGTTTTGGATGAGATCTCACGAGATTTGGAAAAAAATCTCACCCGATGCCCATGCGATCTCGCTGGATTTCGATTGAAATCTCGTTCAATATCCATGAGATCTCACGAGATTTTGACGAAAGTCTCCAAGGTTTGGATGAGATCTCACGAGACTTGGAGTAAAATATTCTAGAATTCCAAGACATCTCACGATAGTTGGAGTGAAATCTCGCCCAAGGTCCCTGATATCTCACGAGATTTGGAGTGACATCTCGACCGTGTCATTGATACCTCATGAGATTGGATTGAACTCTCGCCCAAAGGCCATGACATTTCATGAGATTTGGACTGAGGTCTGCAGGGATTGGATGAGATCGCTCGAGATTTGGAGTAAAATCTCGCCCGATGTCCATGAGATCTCACAAGATTGAGATGGAAATCTCGCTCTATATGCATGAGATCTCATGAGATGGGCACTGACGTCTCCAAGTTTTGGATGAGAACTCACCAGGCTGGGAGTAAATCCCGCCCAACGTCAAGAGATCTCACAAGCGTTGCAGGGTAATCTCGCCCACGGTCCCTGCTGTCTCACGAGAATTGTTGAAATCTCGCCCGATCCCATTGTGACCTCAGGCGATGTGGAGTGAAATCTAGCCCCAATTCTATGAGTTTTCATGGGATTTGGAGTGCAATCTCAACCTCAGTCTCGTGAGATGATCGCGAGGCTCACGTGAGGTCAGGATAGGACAGAGGTATCTTTCTTTTAGTTGCTCTGGGGTTGTGAGTTTTGTAGACAACCTTCGGGGTGTGAATTCCTTTTTTTTTTCATGAAGCATTGTCGTTTCAGGAAGATAAGATGCTTACAGATGTATGCGAGGAAGCCTAACTTAACTTACTTAACTCTCAGATATCACACTGTGGTGGAATGCATAATTCAAATACCGTCTGTGTCATGAAGATAGAAGCCCTTTCTTGTTCTTTTAAGAAATTGTATTGATAGTCAACATACAGTACAACATTCGTTTTGGATCTGGGTTCCCTGGTTCCTTGGATTCCTAGAACACCCAGTGCTCCATGCGATACATGCCCTCCATAATACCCGCCA
>NW_027409617.1:0-1171 GCF_003265705.2 Callorhinus ursinus | reverse complement strand
CGAGGGCAGAATTCGAGAGAAAAGCGATACCATAAGACGAAACAACATTAGAATAATTGGAATCCCAGAAGAAGAAGAAAGAGAGAGAGGTGCAGAAGATATAGTGGAGCAAATTATAGCAGAGAACTTCCCTAATTTGCAGAAGCAAACAGGCACCAATTCCAGGAGGCACAGAGAACCCCTCTCAAAATCAATAAAAATAGGTCACTACCTCGACCTCTAATAGTAAAACTTATGAGTCTCAGACAAAGAGATATTCCTCAAAGCAGCTCAGGAAAAGAGATCTGTATAATACAATGGTAGAAACATTAGATTGGCAACAGACCTATCTATAGGGACCTGGCAGTCCAAAAAAGATGGGAATGATATATTCAGGGCACTAAACAAGAAAAATATGCAACGAAGAATACTATATCCAGCTAGGCTGTCATTGAATGTAGAAGGAGAGATAAAAAGCTTGCAGGACAACAAGAGCCAAACTGTGGAAAGAGCCAAGATGTCCATCAACAGATGAATGGATAAAGAAGATGTGTATAAATAAAATCCTTAAAAAAAAAAACACATAATAAATAAAATCTTTAAAAAAAATAAGGGGTGTCTGGGTGGCTCAGTTGTTAAGCGTCTGCCTTCAGCTCAGGTCATGATCCCAGGGTGCTGGGATCGAGCCCTGCATCGGGCTCCCTGCTCTGTGGGAAGCCTGCTTCTCGCTCTCCCACTCCCCCTGCTTGTGTTTCCTCTCTCATTGTCTTTCTCTGTCAAATAAATAAATAAAATCTTTAAAAAAAAGAACTGGTATATATACACAATGGAATATTATGCAGCTATCAACAGGAATGAGATCTTGCCATTTGCAATGATGTGGATGGAACTGGAGTGTGTTATGCTGAGTGAAATAAGTCAAACAGAGAACGACATGTATCATATGACCTCACTGATATGAGGAATTCTTTTTTTTTGTTTTAACTTCTTTTTTTTTTAATTTATTTTTGTTATGTTAATCACCATATATTACATCATTAGTTTTTGGTGCAGTGTTCCATGATTCATTGTTTGTTCATAACACCCAGTGTTCCATGCAGAACGTGCCCTCCTCAATACCCATCACCAGGATAACACATCCCCCTTCCCCTTCCCCTCTAGAACCCTCAGTTTGTTTTTCAGAGTCCATCAT
>NW_027409616.1:0-1171 GCF_003265705.2 Callorhinus ursinus | reverse complement strand
GCAATTAGCGATTGCTAATGGACTGCCTTCAGTCCTGGGAGAATGAGTCCATTCACCACCTATTTCTACTGGGTTCCACTTGTCTCCCTTGTAGTACACCTGATGGACGTTCAGAACCCTGTGGCCAAAAGGATACAGGAAGGGAATTTGGGTCTGTGTGTCTGTGTGTGCCATTTTTTTGGATTCACTGGTAGTTTGTTTGCTTGCTTAGTCATTTGGTTGGCCAGTTTCCTACCTAGCTGGCACTGGGAGTCCATTGAAATGCTTGACTCATCGCCCTTTCCCCTGGATCTTCCTTTCAAACACCCAAGGGACTTTTACCATGAAGGGGGGTTGGTTACTTTGGAAGCAAACACACAGCACCACCACCACCCTCCCAACACAAAAGAAAACCCCAGCTTTGAAGGAGATGCAACTTGGCCCTCCGGTTTCTATTTTGTTTTGAATTTGTATGATTTTCTTCATCTTCTTCTCATGTTACGGGAACTGTCATCTCCTTCTCCCGGGTCATTAAGTAGTGCTCTCCTTAGGGAGCTCAAGGTTCTCTTGACACACCCTGCCCAGAGCAGTCAAGAGCAAGGAACACCAGATGGAGCCAGTGGTAACCCAAAATGATGGACTCCAACAGAGCACAGACTATTTCTGGGAAACCTGGGGAGGCCTGAATCTGTATCAGACTATGGATAGCATTGCTTCCTTTGCACCAGGATCTGGTAACCTCTCCACTTGCCTGGAACACTGCACGTTCATGGGTCCCATGCTCTTCCTTCAAGTTTCTTTTTCCCATGTGCCCACAAGCAACTGAGATTGTCGACCAACCCTCCCCACATACATAGCAATGGCCAACGCACAATTTCCCTTTCACGTGCCTCCTACCTAAGCTGTCTGATTTCAGTCTCTTGCCTGGATCCACAAGTGTTGCTTCACAAGCTGCGTTGGAGCTGCCTGGGTGTCAAAGGAAAAACGGTTCCCCAGGTGCGGAGGGCATTTAGACAACAAATTAGGTGGCTAACCTGTCCCATTTCGTGAGGGGAAGTTTGAAAATAGCAGGACTCTAACATAATCAAAATTTAAAGAAATCCCTAAAAAATAAATATAAAAATGAAGGGGAAAAATGAAAACACTCAAATGAAAAATGAATAAAGTTCCAATAATTAAAAAATAAGTATAA
>NW_027409615.1:0-1171 GCF_003265705.2 Callorhinus ursinus | reverse complement strand
GGAACCCACAGATCTGCTCCTGTGAGAGACACAGACACAGAGACAGAAAAGGAGACAGAGAATGAACACAGGACAGAGGGAACCAGTAGAAGTCACAGACTCCACCTGCTTAGAAATGACATCCCTGCATTTTGTGCCATTCTATTCTTGAGAGCGCCGTCACATTGGCCATCCACCCTGGAGGGCAGGGGATTCCACAGGGATGTGTGAGCAGGACTCAGGGCTGCCAGGACCCACGGTGGGGACTGCCAAGCACATGGGCACAGACGGGGACCATGGACCTGAGCCTAAACGTATTGGGAGCACCTGGAAGTCTGTGTTGGGAGAGGACAAGGTCAGAATCAGTTCATGACAATCTTCCCACAGGGGCTGGGACACAGGCAGGAGGGGGGTGGGTTTGCCTGGTCCCCAGAGCATATTCAAGCCCCTCTGAGCTCTGTTCCATGCCAAGCGCAGCCCTTGGCTCGTTCTTGCAATGCCAGGTTTGCACTAGCCTCCTGTGATAGCTGGCACGGAACATGTGTAGAGGTCCCTAACAGTACAATTAACCTGTAACCTAAAACTAACCCGTACCCTAAACCTAACACCTACCCAAACCCTAAACACTAACCCTACCCATAAACCGAACCCTAAACCTAAAGCGTACCCAAACCCTAACTCTTACCATAAAGGGTACCCTAAACCTAAACCCTAACCTGTAACATAAATCGTGCCCTAAAACGTACCCTATCTCTAACTCCTACCCTAACACGTACCCTAACACTCTCCCGTACCCTAACACTCTCCCGTACCCTAACCCATGCCCTAACCCGTACCCAACTCTAACCCTAACCCTGGGTCAACTAGAGAAAAGAGGAAAACCCCGGACGTGAGGGGTTCATGAGAAATTTGACCGCCACTCCTGACAGGAAGATGACACTGTGCGAAATGGAACTGCTGCTTTCTCAGAAACCTGACATCCTGTGAAATGCTGCATCACTGACTTACAGGCTGATGTTCAAAAACTTGAACTCCTAGTTGCAGAGCAGATAAGTGCTGTCAGCTGGGGATAAGTAGGTCCTCTGAACTATGGCCTACACACCTGCTTCAATTTCTGGGAGAAGGGGAAAGACACACTTGTTTCTAAGTAGTCATTGTCTTCATTCTAAAGTAGACCAATGACTTTGACATT
>NW_027409614.1:0-1171 GCF_003265705.2 Callorhinus ursinus | reverse complement strand
TGGTATGCAATAAATTATGTTCTTCCTCCGCAGATACAAAAGACACCAAAGCGTCCACTTGAGCATTACCATGTGTCAATGAACCAGGAAGATTAGTATGGGAACGAATATGAGTCACATAAATACGAGCATTCCGGCTTCTAAGCAAAGTTTGCAAAAGTAAAAATAGGTTAAGTAAATGGGACTTATGTGAATGTACAACAGCAGTGTATATATTTTTAAGGACTCCTACAGCGTAAGCAGAATCAGCGATAATATTTACAGCGGAGGGAAAATCCTTTAACACCTGAGTAATGGCGAACAATTCATTTTGCTGGACTGAATTAAAGTCTGTATACTGAACCCAATATTTAGTAGGGGTCCAGTAAGCACTTTTAGTTTTGGAGCCATCGGTAAAGACCGTGGGTGCATCAGTTAGGGGCTGATCACTGATGATATCCTGAATAACAAACTCTTGTTTACGAAAACAGTCCCATAATTTTCCTTTGGGAAAATGATAATTAATTTGACCAACATACCCTGCAAGAGCAATCTGTAGTTCTTCCATATTTCGTAACAAAAATGAAAATTGATCCTTGGACAGGGGGATAATAATGTCCATAATATCACAACCAGTTATGGTTATAGCCCTGTCTCGAGCTTGTTCTATCAGATATGCTATTTGAATACCATAGGGCGTAATATTTTTTGAAAAATGATGTTTAGTATAGATCCATTCAATGGGTAACTCATTTTGACCTAATATAGCCGTGGGATATTGCCATGTATGAAGAATATACAATTTTAGAGGCAAGGAGGGATCAATTCGGGTTAAGAAAGCAGATTTAATTTTTTCCTCTACAAACTGTAGTTCAATTTCGGCTTCAGTAGTAAGTTGTCTGGGGCTATTGATATCAGGGTTTCCCTGTAGGGTTTCAAATAAGTTATGCAATCGGTAAGTAGGGATACCTAGAGAGGGTCGCAACCAATTAATATCCCCTAATAGTTTTTGGAAATCATTTAAAGTTCTCAAGTTATCCCTACGAATAGCCATCTTCTGTGGCCTAATTGCATTTCTTTCTATCACATATCCCAGATAATTGATGATATCTCCTTTTTGAATTTTCTCTGGGGCAATTATTAAGCCAAAAGGAGCAAAGTACTCAGGTAATAATTTTAAAATTTCATCCAA
>NW_027409613.1:0-1171 GCF_003265705.2 Callorhinus ursinus | reverse complement strand
GAGCCTGATGCGGGGCTCAATCCCAGGACCCTGGGATCATGACTGGAGCTGAAGGTAGATGCTTAACGACTGTGACACCAGGTGCCCCTATGTGAGGGTTTATTTCTGGACTCTCAATTCGGTTCTATTGGCGTAAGTTTCTATTTTATACCAGTGCCCTATTATTTTGATTACTAAAAATTTGTAGTATAGCTTGAAATCAGAAAGTATGGTACCTTTATTTTTGTTCTTTCTCAGGACTGCTTAGGCTATTTGGTTTTTGTGGCTCCATACATGTTTTAGCAGTATTTGGTCTATTTCTATGCAAAATGCCATTGGAACTTTGAGGAGTTGCATTGAATCTACAGATGGTTATCAGGAGGATAAATATGTAACAATATGAATTCTTCCAACCCATTAACATGGAATATGTTTTCATTTTTTGTATAGTCTTCATTTTTTTAAAATCAAACTCTTACAACTCTTTATATACAGATCTTTTACTTGCTTAAATGTATGTCAAAGGATTGAATTATTTTTGATCCTATTATGAATAATTTTATTTCATGTTCAAATATTTTGCTGTTAGTTGATAGAAACACATAATTTCTATACTTTGGTTTATGTCCAGCTACTTTACTAAAATTACTGACCAGTTCAAACAAGTTTCTGGTGGAAACTAGGATTTTCTGTAAGATTATATCATCTGAAAACAAAATCAAATATTATTTCTTCCATTCCAAAGAGTATTTTTCTTCTTGTATATTTGTTCTGGCTAGGATTTCCAGCATTATTTTGAGTATGAGTGGTGATGAGGGGCACCTTTTTTTGTGATTGTAAACTAATTCACTATTGAATATGAAGTTATCTGTGATATTGTTATATAAATTTATTTTTATTTATTTTATTCTTATTTTTTATTGTTGTTAATCACCATACATCATTAGTTTTTGATGTAGTGTTCCATGATTCATTGTTTGTGTATAACACCCAGTGCTCCATGCAGAACGTGCCCTCTTTAATACCCATCACCAGGAGAACCCATCCTTCAACAGTCTTGCACAATTCACAGAGCTCACCATAGCACATACACTCCCCAATGTCTATCACCCAGCAACACCATCCCTCCCACACCCCACCACTCCAGCAACCCTCAGTTTGTTTCCTGAGATTAAGAATTTCTCATATCAGT
>NW_027409612.1:739-1171 GCF_003265705.2 Callorhinus ursinus | reverse complement strand
AGGATCATATGATTCTTGTTCTTTCTTTTGTTAATGTATTGTATCACCTCGATTGATTTGCGGATGTTGAACCAACCTTGCAGCCCAGGGATGAGTCCCACTTGGTCGTGGTGAATAATCCTTTTAATGTACTGTTGGATCCTATTGGCTAGTATTTTGGTGAGAATTTTTGCATCCATGTTCATCAAGGATATTGGTCTGTAATTCTCCTCTGTGGTGGGGTCTTTGTCTGGTTTTGGGATCAAGGTAATCTGGCCCCATAAAATGAGTTTGGAAGTTTTCCTTCCATTTCTATTTTTGGAACAGTTTCAGGAGAATAGGTATTCATTCTTCTTTAAATGTCTGATAGATTTCCCCTGGGAAGCCATCTGGCCCTGGGCTTTTGTTTATTGGGAGATTTTTGATGACTGCTTCAATTTCCTTAGTGGTTAT
>NW_027409612.1:0-639 GCF_003265705.2 Callorhinus ursinus | reverse complement strand
CATAATATGTTCTTATAATTGTTTGTATTTCTTTGGTGTTGGTTTTTATCTCTCCTCTTTCATTCATCATTTTATTTATTTGGGTCCTTTCTCTTTTCTTTTTGATAAGTCTGGCCAGGGGTTTATCAATCTTGTTAATTCTTTCAAAGAACCAGCTCCTAGTTTCGGTGATCTCTTCTACTGTTCTTTTGGTTCCTATTTCATTGATTTCTGCTCTGATCTTTATGATTTCTCTTCTCCTGCTGGGTTTAGGCTTTATTTGCTGTTCTTTCTCCAGCTCCTTTAGGTGTAGGGTTAGGTTGTGTATTTGAGACCTTTCTTGTTTCTTGAGAAAGGCTTGTATTACTGTATACTTTCCTCTCAGGACTGCCTTTGCTGTATCCCAAAGATTTTGAACAGTTGTGTTTTCATTTTCATTGGTTTCCATGAATTTTTTTAATTCTTCTTTAATTTCCTGGTTGACCCATTCATTCTTTAGTAGGATGCTCTTTAGCTTCCATGTTTTTGAGTTCTCTCTGACTTTCCTCTTGTGATTGAGTTCTAGTGTCAAAGCCTGTGGTCTGAAAATATGCAGGGAATGATCCCAGTCTTCTGGTACCGGTTGAGACCTGATTTGTGACCTAGGATGTGATCAATTCT
>NW_027409611.1:519-1171 GCF_003265705.2 Callorhinus ursinus | reverse complement strand
ACTTCCCTTAGGACGTCAGCGCTTGCTTAGCACGGGAGCACGTTTGGAACTGGCCACCCATCCCTGCGTGCTGGCTACGTGTGGGACAGCACAATGGCCTCTGATGGCGACCCAAGATCTTGGTAGAACAAAGGGCAAGGGGGGCGCCTGCGAGACTCAGTCGCTTAAGTTTCTGCGTTCGGCCCAGCTCATGATCACAAGCTCCTGGGATCGAAACCTGCATTGGAAATGCACGTTGGTAGAGCCGCTTTGGGAAACAGTGTGGAGCTTCCTCAGAAAATTAAAAACAGAGCTACCTTATTATGATCCAGGAAATTGCTCTACGGCGTATTAGCCCAAAGACACGGGTGTAGTGAAAAGAAGGGCCACATGCACCCCAAGCTTCCTAGCAGCAAGGTCCACAACAGACAAACCGTGGAAAGAGACGACATTCCCTTCATCAGATGAATAGAGAAAGATGATGTGTTCCTTCTCTCAAAGGGAATATTCCTCAGCCATCAGAAAAATGAATACCCAAAATTTGCATCAACATCCATGGCGCTGGGGGAGAGCATGCAAAATGAAATTGGCCAAGCAGAGAAATCCAATAGCATAGGGCTTCACGGATTGGTGTTACATAAGGAATAGCATGGAGGGCATTAGGTGACGGAAG
>NW_027409611.1:0-419 GCF_003265705.2 Callorhinus ursinus | reverse complement strand
ATGCCCTCCTTAATACCCGCCAGTGGGTATTAAGGAGGGCATGTATCGCATGGAGCACTGGGTGTCTAGGAATCCAAGGAACCAGGGACCCCGGATGCAAAACGAATGTTGTACTGCATATTGACTAACAATACAATTTCTTAAAAGAAGAAGAAAGCGCTTCTCTCTTCATGACACAAGAGGGTAGTAGAATTATGCATTCCCCCACAGTGTGATATCTGAGAGTTTAGTAGGTTAAGTGAGGCTTCCTCGCATATATCTGTAAGCATCTTATCTTTCTGAAACGACAATGCTTCATGAAAAAAAAAAGGAATTCACACCACGAAGGTTATCTACTAAACTCACAACCCCAGAGCAAATAAAAGAAAGTTACCTCTGTCCTATCCTAACCTCACGTGAGCCTTGCGATCATCTCACGA
>NW_027409610.1:498-1172 GCF_003265705.2 Callorhinus ursinus | reverse complement strand
TGTGTGTGTGTGTGTGTGTGTGTGTGTGTGTCTGTGTGTCTGCGTGTGCGTGAATAAGAAAAGTGCCATGTACTCACCTGGGAGAAGCAAGTCCGCGTATACGACAACTCTGCACTAACATCTGCAGGTATCCTGGAGAGAGAATCTTTTCCAAAAGTGGGTGTGCAAGTATCGTGAATGTGCCTACGCTTTACTACCGTTCCCTGAGCCTGACTCCGGGAATCGTCTCCCTGACGATAGAAAAGAGCTGAGCTATCTGAAGGCTGCGTGTGATCGCACAGGGACCGTTCCCTGGACCTAACTCCGAGAAACGGGTCGGGTGTACAAGGCAGCTTTCAACTGACGACTTCTTTCGTGAGCCCAGAAGCGTTTGCATATGTAGGCGTGGAAGCGTCAGGCGAGCGCCTTAGACCGCCTTCTAAGAGGCAACCTCGCTTTTGCGAAACCGTCTTGCACCAGACATCCTTTGCCTTGGAGACGGGAGCCTTTTGAATAGTCGTGGTGGAAGCACAAGGACCGTGCGGTGCCCTGTACTCATCTTTGAGAAACAAGTCCGTGCGCAATGGGTCTTTCAGGTTAGCATAAGGACGGGGTCATAAAGTCAGGAGAGATTGCAAGTGTACGTGTGCAGGCATAAGGAGAGTGCCCTATCCTTAACTCCGAGAAAAGAGCAA
>NW_027409610.1:0-398 GCF_003265705.2 Callorhinus ursinus | reverse complement strand
TGTGTGTGTGTGTGTGTGTGTGTGTGTGTGTCTGTGTGTCTGCGTGTGCGTGAATAAGAAAAGTGCCATGTACTCACCTGGGAGAAGCAAGTCCGCGTATACGACAACTCTGCACTAACATCTGCAGGTATCCTGGAGAGAGAATCTTTTCCAAAAGTGGGTGTGCAAGTATCGTGAATGTGCCTACGCTTTACTACCGTTCCCTGAGCCTGACTCCGGGAATCGTCTCCCTGACGATAGAAAAGAGCTGAGCTATCTGAAGGCTGCGTGTGATCGCACAGGGACCGTTCCCTGGACCTAACTCCGAGAAACGGGTCGGGTGTACAAGGCAGCTTTCAACTGACGACTTCTTTCGTGAGCCCAGAAGCGTTTGCATATGTAGGCGTGGAAGCGTCAGG
>NW_027409609.1:0-1172 GCF_003265705.2 Callorhinus ursinus | reverse complement strand
GGAACAGCATCTCATGTTAAAGCAGGAAGTCTTACCATCCTTGTGTCTGGGTTGGAAATCCATGACTCGAGTTCTTTGCTCATGCACAGATTTGAAGAAGATATAGACGACATTACGGTTCATACACCTTATGAATTTAGAATCCAGAAACAGCCTCACAGAAGTAGGGCCAACTGATTTTTAACAAAGGTGCAAAAGCAATTCAATGGAGGAATGACAGCCTTTTCAACAAATGGTGCCAATGGAATATCTTTAAGGAAAAAAATAACCCTTTACTCTATACCCTCACAAGTTAAACAAAAGTTAGTTCAAAACTAATCACAGACTTAAGTATAAAATGTAAAAATGTAAAACTTTTAGAAGAAAACAGGAAAAAGAAGCTTTGGAGCCAGGGCTTGGCGAAGACCAGAGTCCATGATTTTGGTAACACCAAAAGCATGATCCGTAAAAGAAACAAGTGGCAAACTGGACTTAATGGAAAGTAAAACCTTCTGCTTTATGAGAAACCCTGTTATGACAGTGGGAAGACAACTCTAGATGGGAAGAACATGTCTGCAAATAGCACATCGAACAAAGACCAGTTCCTGGGAAAGTAAACAATTACCAATACTCTACAGTTAAAAAAAAAGCTCATTTAGAAAATGCACAGACACGAAGAGACATTTAACCAAAGAGGAATGTACACGTGGCAAAAAAGCGCAGGAGAAGGTGTTCCACGCCACCAAGCACCAGGGAAATAGAAACTGAGACCACAACGAGCTATGATTACACGCCTGTCACAACGGCTAGGATAAAAAATAGCAACAACACTAAATGTTGGCAGGGGTGTAGGAAAACCATGTCTTTCATACATTGCTGGTGGGAAAACAGACATTCTGGAAAAAAATCTGAGTTTCTTAACAAATGAAACATATACTCACTGTATGACTAAGCCATGAAATGAAAACTCATGTCCATACAAAAATCTACACACGTGTTCGCAGCAGTTTCTTTGTAATAGCCAAGACACAGAATCAACCGTACTGTCACTTAACAGGTGACTGGAACAGTCTAGAAAACCATACTGTGGCCGTCTTCACCATGGACTACTACTCAGCAACAAAAAGGAACAAAGTATTGATAGCGCAACAACCTGGATGGGTCTTAAGGGTATTACTCTGTGGAGTTTTGTA
>NW_027409608.1:0-1172 GCF_003265705.2 Callorhinus ursinus | reverse complement strand
CTTATCAATGCCTGGGATGGCCCACCCTGGATGGCCAAATCTCAATCTTTCCTTCAGCTTCCTGTGGTAGCTGTATCTTCAGTGGTTCAGACCTTTGGTGGAAGAGGTCGTCAGGAGGACATCAGGACCACTTGAGCCAAGTGCTTGCCCTGGGCCGGTGGACGTGCCCCACCTCCTCTCATCTGGATGCAATGTCCCTTTTCCTCTCCCAGTAAGTTTTCTCCAGGATTACAGCTCTGATATCGAATCGTGCTGTTGAGACTCTGGGGATTCTCTGTAAGACCGGACCCAGTGAAGGCCCCTCCACAATCGCTTCAGATCCCGGAATGTGGGTGTGGAACTCGAGTCACCTTTGGTGACCCAAGAAGGGCCTCCTAATGAAGTTCTCTTGTATTGCAATACATTGTTTTCTATCTTTCTTTTCTTTTTTTATACTTATTTTTTTAATTATTGGAACTTTTTTCATTTTTCATTTCAGAGTTTACATTTATCCCCTTCATTTTTATATTTATTTTTTAGGTTTTTTAAAAATTTTGATTCTGTAAGAGTCCTGTATTTTCAAACTTCCCCTCACCAAATGGGACAGGTTACCCACTTAATTTGTTGTCTAAATGCCCTCTGCATGTGGGGAACCATTTTTCCATTGACAACCGGGCAGCTCCAAGGCAGCTTGTGAAGCAACACTTGTGGAGCCAGGCAAGAAACTGAAATCAGACAGCTTAGGTAGGAGGCACGTGAAAGGGAAATTGTGCGTTGGCCATTTCCAGGCATGTGGGGAGGTTTGGTCCACAATCTCACTTGCTTGTGGGCACATGGGAAGAAGAAACTTGAAGGAAGAGCATGGGACCCATGAGCGTGCAGTGTTCCAGGCAAGTGGAGATGCTACCAGATCGTGGTGCAAAAGAAGCAATGCTATCCATAGTCTGATACAGATTCAGGCCTCCCCAGGTTTCCCAGAAATAGTCTGTGCTCTGTTGGAGTCCATAATTTTGGGTTTCCACTGGCTCCATCTGGTGTTCCTTGCTCTTGACTGCACTGGTCAAGGTGTGTCAAGAGAACCTTGAGATCTCTAAGGAGAACACTACTTAATGACCTGGGAGAAGGAGATGACGGTTCCTGTAACATTAGAAGATGAAGAAAATCATACAAATTCAAAACAAAATAGAAACCGG
>NW_027409607.1:0-1173 GCF_003265705.2 Callorhinus ursinus | reverse complement strand
TGGTTCGTCTCACCCTCCGACTTACTCCCCTTCATTCTTCCCCTCCTGTTATCTTCTTCTTTTTTTTTTCTTAACAGATATTGCATTATTTGTTTCAGAAGTACAGATCTGTGATTCAACAGTCTTGCACAATTCACAGTGCTCACCATAGCACATACCCTCCCCAATGTCTATCACCCAGCCATCCAATCTCTCCACCCCCCACCACTCCAGCAACCCTCAGTTTGTTTCCTGAGATTATGAATTCCTCATATCAGTGAGGTCATATGATACATGTCTTTCTCTGATTGACTTATTTCACTCAGCATAACACCCTCCAGTTCCATCCACGTCGTTGCAAATGGCAAGATCTCATTCCGTTTGATGGTTGCATAATATTCCATTGTATATATATACCACCTCTTCTTTATCCATTCATCTGTCGATGGACATCTTAGCTCTTTCCACAGTTTGGCTATTGTGGACAATGCTGCTATAAACATTGGGGTGCACGTACCCCTTCGGATCCCTACATTTGTATCTTTGGGGTAAATACGCAGTAGTGCAATTGCTGGATCGTATGGTAGCTCTATTTTCAACTGTTTGAGGAACGTCCATACTGTTTTCCAGAGTGGTTGCACCAGCTTGCATTCCCACCAACAGTGTAGGAGGGTTCCCCTTTCTCCGCATCCCCACCAACGTCTGTCGTTTCCTGACTTGTTAATTTTAGCCATTCTGACTGGTGTGAGGTGATATCTCATTGAGGTTTTGATTTGGATTTCCCTGATGCTGAGTGATGTTGAGCACTTTTTCATGTGTCTGTCGGCCATTTGGATGTCTTCTTTGGAAAAATGTCTGTTCATGTCTTCTGCCCACTTCTTGATTGGATTATTTGTTCTTTGGGTGTTGACTTTGATAAGTTCTTTATAGATTTTGGGTACTAGCCCGTTATCTGATATGTCATTTGCAAATATTTTCTCCCATTTTGTCGGTTGTCTTTTGGTTTTGTGGACTGTTTCTTTTGCTGTGCAAAAGCTTTTTATCTTCGTGAAATCCCAATAGTTCATTTTTGCCCTGGCTTCCCTGGCCTTTAGCGATGTTTCTAGGAAGAAGTTGCTGTGCTGAGGTTGAAGAGGTTGCTGCCTGTGTTCTCCTTTTGATGGACTCCTGTCTCACGTTTAGGTCTTTCAACCA
>NW_027409606.1:0-1173 GCF_003265705.2 Callorhinus ursinus | reverse complement strand
CAGATTACTTTTTATTCAAGGGAAAAATATTTTTACAGCATTTTTCTACTGATGAAGAGTAAATTGCCTTTTGTAGCTATAGAAGTAATAACATTTTAAATATCGGAGCATATTTACATTAATTTATTTTCAGATTATTATCATCCATGGCAGAGAAGCTCTCAAATTTAATATGAAATAATAATATAAATTGAAATCACCCAAGAAACATGCAAAAATGCATATTCCTGCTAAAACATAAAAGCAAATATAATTATTCTAAAATCCTTCAATGTGAAATTAAAAAAAACACAAATATTTATGAGGGTGTTTGAAGTAAAATGAATTCAGAATCCAAAATGGAAAATCCAACCTTGGCTGTAAAACTGAGTAGATGTAGAAATCTCTGTCTCAGTTCCCTAAAACATGAAAGCAATGTTAAAAAAAAAAAAATACTAGCAGTCTACAGATCCCACGGTTGACAGAAAAATGAAATGTGATAATAGGCCAGGAAGTTTATTGTTTTTTTTGGTTTGTTTTGTTTTATTTTTTTGAAAATTTTTTTAAATTTTATTATGTCACCATACAATACCTCATTAGTTTTTTGGGTTTTTTTCTTTTTTTTATTTTTTATTGTTATGTTAATCACCATAAATTACATCATTTGTTTTGGTGTAGTGTTCCATGATTCATTGTTTGTTCATAACACCCAGTGCTCCACACAGAATGTGCCCTCTTTAATACCCATCACCAGGCTAACCCATCCCCCCACCCTCCTCCCCTCTAGAAACCTCAGTTTGTTTTTCAGAGTCCATCATCTCTCATGGTTCGTCTCCCCCTCTGACTTACTCCCCTTCATTCTTCCCCTCCTGCTATCTTCTTCTTTTCCTTTTTTCTTAAAATATGTTGCGTTATTTGTTTCAGAGGTACAGATCTGTGATTCAACAGTCTTACACAATTCACAGCGCTCACCGTAGCACATACCGTCCCCAATGTCTATCACCCAGCCACCCCATCCCACCCAACCTGACCACTCCAGCAACCCTCAGTTTGTTCCTGAGATTAAGAATTCCTCATATCAGTGAGGTCATGTGATACATGTCTTTCTCTGATTGACTTATTTCACTCAGCATAACACCCTCCACTTCCATCCACGTCGTTGCAAATGGCAAGATCTCATTCCTTTTGATGGCT
>NW_027409605.1:0-1173 GCF_003265705.2 Callorhinus ursinus | reverse complement strand
AAAAAACAAGACCCATCCATATGCTGTCTACAAGAGACTCATTTTAGATCCAAAGACACCCCCACTTTGAAAGTGAAGGGGTGGAAAATCAAAGCTGGGTGGCAATCCTTTTTTCAGACAAATTAGATTTTAAAACAAAGAGTGTAATAAGAGATGAGGAAGGACACTATATCCTACTTAAAGGGTCTATCCAACAAGAAGATGTAACAATTGTAAATAAATATGCCCCGAACATGGGAGCAGCCAATTATATAAGGCAGCTAATAACAAAAGTAAAGAAACACATTGACAACAATACAATAATAGTGGGGGACTTTAACACCCCCTGACTGAAATGGACAGATCATCTCAGCAAAAGATCAACAAGGAAATAAAGACTTTAAATGACACACTGGAGCAAATGGCCTTCACAGACATATTCAGAACATTCCATCCCAAAGCAACGGAATACACATTCTTCTCTAGTGCCCATGGAACATTCTCCAGAATTGATCACATCCTAGGTCAGAAATCAGGTCTCAACAAAAGATTGGGATCATTCCCTGCATATTTTCAGACCACAATGCTTTGAACCTAGAACTCAATCACAAGAGGAATGTCGGAAATAAATCAAATACATGGAGGCTAAAGAGCATCCTAGTAAAGAATGAATGGGTCAACCAGGAAATTAAAGAAGAATTCAACAAATTCATGGAAACCAATGAAAATGAAAACACAACTGTCCAAAATCTTTGGGATACAGCAAAGGAAGTCCTAAGAGGAAAGTATATAGCAATACAAGCCTTTCTCAAGAAACAAGACATGTCTCAAATACACAACCTAACCCTACACCTAAATGAGCTGGAGAAAGAACAGCAAATAAAGCCTAAACCCAGCAGGAGAAGAGAAATAATAAAGATCAGAGCAGAAATCAATGAAATAGAATCCAAAAGAACAGTAGAACAGATCAACGAACCTAGGAGCTGGTTCTTTGAAAGAATTAACAAGATTGATAAACCCCTGGCCAGACTGATCCAAAAGAAAAGAGAAATGACCCAAATCAACAAAATCATGAATGAAAGAGGAGAGATCACAACCAAAACCAAAGCAATACAAACAATTATAAGAACATATTATGAGCAACTCCATGCCAGCAAATTAGATAACCTGGAAGAAATGGGTGCATTCCTAGAG
>NW_027409604.1:0-1173 GCF_003265705.2 Callorhinus ursinus | reverse complement strand
TTTTTTTTTTTTTTTTTTTGATGCTTTGTTTTGTGGAAGTGCTCTGGCTTGTTTCACTAGTCCTGTATTAATAGACATATAGGTTGATGGCAATCCTTTGCTGTTATAAACGCTGTAGAAATAAGATGACTTCTGGGGTGAGGTGTTGGAGATTTGGCAGTGGCAGTGAGTGGGGAGCCCGTTTTGGGGCTTGAGCCCGGAACCCCGGGATCATGACCTGAGCCGAAGGCAGATGCTTAACCAACTAAGCCACCCAGGTGTGCCAGGAACACTTTATATACCTTTTTTATTTACTGTAGAATTCTTTAACCGTGTGCATATAGTACTTAAAAAACATTTGTAAAATCAGGGATATCTGGTTGGTAGTTTATGCTTTTAGCATCAACCTTAATGTTCTTACGAATTTAAGAAAACCAATAAAATTTTAAAAAATAGAGTTGAGTCAGTTAAAAAAGAATACCCATAAAGTTTCAAGTTTTTAATTTAAGTTATACATGCAGTTCAAATAAGAAAGAGCATTGCCGGGCGCCTGGGTGGCTCAGTCGGTTAAGCGACTGCCTTCGGCTCAGGTCATGATCCTGGAGTCCAGGGATCCTGGAGTCCCACATCGGTCTCCCTGCTCAGCGGGGAGTCTGCTTCTCCCTCTGACCCTCTTCCCTCTCGTGCTCTCTGTCTCTCATTCTCTCTCTCTCAAATAAATAAAAATCTTTTTTTGTTGTTGTTGTTCTTTTTTTATTGTTATGTTAATCACTATATATTACATCATTAGTTTTTGATGCAGTGTTCCATGATTCATTGTTTGTTCATAACACCCAGTGCTCCATGCAGAACGTGCCCTCCTCAATACCCATCACCAGGCTAACCCATCCCCCCACCCCCAATAAATAAAAATCTTTAAAAAAAAAATCATGCGTAGAAAAATATATTAATGGTGATTTTCTATGGGCAATGCTTTTTTTTTTTTAAAGATTTTATTTATGGGGCGCCTAGGTGGCTCAGTTGGTTAAGCGACTGCCTTCGGCTCAGGTCATGATCCTGGAGTCCCGGGATCGAGTCCCACATCGGGCTCCCTGCTTGGCGGGGAGTCTGCTTCTCCCTCTGACCCTCTTCCCTCTCGTGCTCTCTATCTCTCATTCTCTCTCTCAAATAAATAAATAAAATCTTTAAAAAAAA
>NW_027409603.1:0-1173 GCF_003265705.2 Callorhinus ursinus | reverse complement strand
TCTGTGCTCAGCAGGGATCCTACTTGGGATTCTCTCTCCCTCTGCCCTTCCCCTGCTCACATTCTCTCTCTCTCTTTCTCTCTCTCAATTAAATAAATAAAATCTTTTTTGTTTAAAGATATTATTTATTTTTTGACAGAGAGAGACACAGTGAGAGAGGGAACACAAGCAAGGGGAGTGGGAGGGAGAGAACAGGCTTCCCGCGGAGCAGGGAGCCCGATGAGGGGCTCGATCCCAGGACCCTGGGACCATGACATGAGCCGAAGGCAGACGCTTAATGACTGAGCCACCCAGGCGCCCCTAAATAAATAAAATCTCTTAAAAAATAGAACTACCCTATGATCCAACAATCCTACTTCTGGAGGCATAGAAAGAGGTAGATGGTAGAGACAGGGCAGAAAACTAGTTCAGTATCTTGAAGAGATACCTGCACTCCCACGTTCACTGCAGATTACTTACAGTAGCCGAGACATAGAAATAACCTAAGTGTCCATCAACAGATGACTAGATAAACAAAGCGTGAGATATATATTTCTCGGCCATAAAAAAAGAAAGAAACCCTGCCATTGCAGCAACATGGTTAAAACCTGAGGCCATCAATGCTACGTGAGACAGTCAGAGAGAGGTGAATACAGTACGATCTCGCTTACATGTGGAATCTAAGAAAACCTGAATCCATAGCAACAGAGAACAGGTAAGTGGTTAACCAGAGGCAAGACATGCAGCACTGGGGAAATGGATGAGGGGGTCAGATGTACAAACTTCCAGATGGAAGATAAATAAGCTCTGGGAATGAGACGCGGCATGGTGACACTCGTTGACGTACCGTGTATACAACCATCAGATCATTACCTTGTACACCGTACACTTGTACGATGTTTGTGTCAATTTATGCCAACAAAACTAGGGAGAACGAGGGGGAAAAAGAAAGAACAACATCAGTGGTGGGATGTAGGTGGTGGGCATACACACGCTCACTGTACAAGGCTGGCAACTTTGCGGCACAGTGGAAAACTTTCGTGATAAAACGTTACTCGTAATGGTGCCGTGTAGGCAGCTCTACCAAACAGCCCAAGCAGGGAACGAAGCCTCTGGAATAAGAGCGGGCAGCCATTCAAAAGAACGAGGAAGGTCCACAGGCGTCAGCGTGCAAAGGTGTCCAAGACACTGTGC
>NW_027409602.1:0-1173 GCF_003265705.2 Callorhinus ursinus | reverse complement strand
CGACAGATGTTTGCGGGGATGTGGAGAAAGGGGAACCCTCCTACACTCTTGGTGGGAATGCAAGCTGGTGCAACCACCCTGGAAAACAGTATGGAGGTTCTTCAAACAGTTGAAAATAGAGCTACCATACGATCCAGCAATTGCACTACTGGGTATTTACCCCAAAGATACAAATGTAGGGATCCAAAGGGGTACGTGTACCCCAATGTTTATAGCAGCAATGTCCACAATAGCCAAACTGTGGAAAGAGCCAAGATGTCCATCGACAGATGAATGGATAAAGAAGAAGTGGTATATATACACAACGGAATATTATGCAGCCATCAAAAGGAATGAGATCTTGCCATTTGCCACAAAGTGGATGGAACTGGAGGGAAGTAAGTCAATCAGAGAAAGACATGTATCATATGACCTCACTGATATGAGGAATTCTTAATCTCAGGAAACAAACTGAGCATTGCTGGAGTGGTGGGGGGTGGGAGACATTGAGTGGCTGGGTGATAGACATTGGGGAGGGTATGTGCTATGGTGAGCACTGTGAATTGTACAGACTTATGAATCACGGATCTGTACTTCTGAAACAAATAATGCAATTGATGAAAAAAAAAAAAAGAAGAAGATAGCAGGAGGAGAAGAATGAAGGGGAGTAAGTCGGAGGGGGATACGTACCATGAGAGGCGATGGACTCTGAAAAACAAACAGGGATCTAGAGGGGAGGGGGGTCGGTGGATGGGTTAGCCTGGTGATGGGTATTAAGGAGGGCACATTCTGCATGGAGCACCGGGTGTTATGCACAAAGAATGAATCATGGAACACTACATCAAAAACTAATGATGTAATGTATGGTGATTAACATAACAATAAAAAATTATTTAAAAAAATAAAGAAAGTGTTTCCCTATTAACTTCCCTGCTTTTTTCAAGCCCAGCTAGTGTCTTTAAAATCATCATTTTGAACTCTAGTTCCGATAGCATAGTAATGTCTGTATTGAGTAGGTCACTGGCAGTCGATATTACCTCTTTTTCTTTTTGTTGAGGTGATTTTTTCCATCTTGTCATTTTGTCCAGAGGAGAAGAGATGAACGAGAGAACAAAATGCTAACAGGGTAACCACGTCCCCAGAAAATATACACTAAATAAATCAGAAAAGACCTGAAACTGGGGGAAAAGAAAG
>NW_027409601.1:0-1173 GCF_003265705.2 Callorhinus ursinus | reverse complement strand
GTATGGTGACTAACATAATAAAACAAAAAGAAAAGAAAAAAAATCCACTGTGTATTTATTGTCCCAAACTTGCAGGGTCCAGCCATGAAAGTAAGTCAGTATCACAGGGGCCCTAAAATGTGTTTAAAGAGTTGAATAATAGAGAAATATCAAAGGCTTTGTACATTTAAAAGAATATTTGCAACAATTTGGTTGATTATAACTGCTATAATGAGAAATACTAAAACCTCAATTAATCTCCCAACTTCCAAACATAGCCAAATTGAGACTACTTTTTTTTCAGTATAACCCTAGTTTCAATACACGTGACCTGTTTATTTACGTTGGTGCTGCAAAAATAGCAATTCATCAAGTAGGCCATTTTAATCCAGGTATGCTGAAACTTTTCCTAAAGAATCTCAGATTGAATTTGAACAGCTTCTTGGGGGGCAGAGCAAGATGGCGGAGGAGTAGGAGACCTGGATTTCGTCTGGCCTCAGGAATTCAGCTGAATAGGGATCAAACCATTCTGAATACCTATGAACTCAACAGGAGATCGAAGAGAAGAATAGCAACAACTGTCTGAACAGAAAAGTGACCACTTCCTGGAATGTAGGACGTGCAGAGAAGTGAATCCAAGTCGATATTCGGGAGGATAGACAGTGGGGGAGGGGCCTCCGTTGGCTGCTTCTGGCAAGTGATAGAGCAGCAGAACACAAAATTGGAACTTTTAGAACTTGGCTCCACTGAAGGACTTCGCTCCAGTGGCTAAGCGGGGGGTGGAACCCTCATAGGACAGTGTTGTCTCAGGACCCTTGGGGTCACAGAAAGACCGGGGGTGCCTGAGTGTTGGAGAGTTCCCTGGTATCGGAGCACGGAAGCCAGCTGCAGAGACGGAGCTGAGGTGCAGGCTCTCAGCTCAGGGTTCCCATAAACTGCGACTGGCGACACAGTCAGGCCACGGACCCTCAAGCAGGGACCCAACAAGCGGCAGATCCGGGGAGACACCCCTCTCTTCCCTGGGAGGAGTGGGGTGGAGCGCACCCCAGGGATCTGCTGGGTTTGGAGACTCCACACCGAGTCGGGTGCCAGACATAGAAACGCTCAGTCAGAGGCCAGGGGAGCACGGAGTGCGGCCGGAGACGGTGTACACGGGAGTGAGTGACTGCTTTTCTCTGGGGATGCACTGAGGAG
>NW_027409600.1:0-1173 GCF_003265705.2 Callorhinus ursinus | reverse complement strand
ATCGAAATCAAAAAGGCTATTGATGAGGTGCAATCCAAAATGGGGGCACTAACTGCTAGGATAAATGAGGCAGAAGAGAGAATCAGCGATATAGAAGACCAAATGATGGAAAATAAAGAGGCTGAGAAAAAGAGAGAGAAACAACTACAGGATCACGAGGGCAGAATTCGAGAGATAAGTGATACGATAAGACGAAACAACATTAGAATAATTGGGATCCCAGAAGAAGAAGAAGAGAGAGAGAGGGGGGCAGAAGGTATATTGGAGCAAATTATAGCAGAAAACTTCCCTAATGTGAGGAAGGAAACAGGCATTAAAATCCAGGAGGCACAGAGAACCCCTCTCAAAATCAATAAAAATAGGTCAACACCCCGACATCTAATAGTAAAACTTACGAGTCTCAGAGACAAAGAGAAAATCCTGAAAGCAGCTCGGGAGAAGAGATATGTAACCTACAATGGTAGAAACATTAGATTGGCAACAGACCTATCCACAGAGACGTGGCAGGCCAGAAAGGACTGGCAAGATATCTTCAGAGCACTAAACGAGAAAAATATGCAGCCAAGAATACTATATCCAGCTAGGCTATCACTGAAAATAGAAGGAGAGATAAAAAGCTTCCAGAACAAACAAAAACTAAAGGAATTTGCAAACACGAAACCAGCCCTCCAAGAAATATTGAGAGGGGTCCTCTAAGCAAAGAGAGAACCTAAAAGCAGCAAGGAGCAGAAACGAACACAGACAACAGACAGTTAACAGTCACCTTACAGGTAATACAATGGCACTAAATTCATACCTTTCAATAGTTACCCTGAATGTAAATGGGCTCAATGCCCCAATCAAAAGACACAGGCTATCAGATTGGATTAAAAAACAAGACCCATCAATATGCTGTCTGCAAGAGACTCATTTTAGACCCAAAGACACCCCCAGATTGAAAGTGAGGGGGTGGAAAACCATTTACCATGCTAATGGACACCAAAAGAAAGCTGGGGTGGCAATCCTTATATCAGACAAACTAGATTTTAAAACAAAGACTGTAATAAGAGATGAGGAAGGACACTATATCCTACTTAAAGGGTCTATCCAACAAGAAGATCTAACAATTGTAAATATCTATGCCCCGAACATGGGAGCAGCCAATTATATAAGGCAATTAATAACAAAAGCAAA
>NW_027409599.1:0-1173 GCF_003265705.2 Callorhinus ursinus | reverse complement strand
TTCAGCCTCAGTCTCACACATCAGGTTCCACTTGGAACTAGACCTTCATGGAGACTGCTGTCCTGTGTGGCCTCAGTTCCAAACAGAAGAGCTAAGATTTCAGTTCCACATAAAAAGTGACCTCTTGCACACAGCACAGGAATGTGGAGAGGATTTCTCAGGCTTGTGGCTCTGGAAGAAGTGCTTCTGCCAGCTGAATTCACCGACACGAGGCAGGGGACATCTGCTGTGCCTCCTCTGAGGAAGCAGGGGGCACACTGGGCAAGAATCAATAATGCTGTGTGTGGGCTTCTTCCCACCCACCACCTGGCTGAGCCGAGGGCTCGAGAACGAAACAGGGAACAACGCTCTTATCACATCTGCAGCAGGAGGGCTGGCCAGGGAGTAGAACACAGTCTCTGTCCCTGTAGCAAGCTGGCCTACCCATCATGACCGACGGTCCACCACCACAGCATCACAACCTCCCAGCTATCTGATTCGACTATCCTGCCAGGCTCAGACCTGCTGACACAGTGAGTCATAAGACCCAGCAACTTCTTTCCACTCCAGCTCAAGGCTTCTCACAGAGAAGCAAACTCCAGCCTCACAAATGTGCTCATCATTAGCTCTGGAATTCCCTGGGTGGTGTCTACACTGGCCCACACAGGTGTCCCATCCAGACCACTCCACAAATGCCCTAGGGTTTCAAGCCACTTTCAAGCTGCCCTTAGAAAGGCAGGAACTGGCCTGATTAGGCACACCAGCCAGGTGATACCATGTGCTGGAATCTCGGACAATATCCTCGCTGAACACCGACACTTCCAAGTCCAAGCTACAAATCTTCACTCACTGGACACTGAGCACCGTGTCAGCACCAACACTGCTCTTTCAATTCACTTGTCTCCCATTCCGTAAAATCAGAAACCAAGCTCCAGTCACCACTCCATTTTCCCTTCAGAGAAATAAGGCAAATGACAGAATAAAACACTACGTATGCACAGCACACTTCTATCAAAATATAATCCCTTCATCTTTCTCATACAGGCAGCCCTACATTACCCATATTAATGAGAGATACCACAAGTTCAATCATTATATATATAGGAGACCTTGTGTTTTTCCTTTTGATATTCGTATCTCGAAGTCAATATCTATATTGCTTTCTTAAAATAATAATAATAATAATAATAATAA
>NW_027409598.1:0-1174 GCF_003265705.2 Callorhinus ursinus | reverse complement strand
TCCCCCCAATCCCCCAGTAAAATCAACTCACTGAGGGTTTAGGGGGACGGGAGCTGCCCCTAGGCAAACCTGGAGATTCTCACTCTCCCTACCTGGCCTTCAGATGCTCCTCAGTTACTCCGATGCCTCTGGTGTCTTCTTGGAACCCTGACCTGTCAGTTTATGGACAGCTGGTCCAGTGGTACCTTCACTTTCTGGGAGGGGGATTTGGTGGAATCTGCAGTGTGTCCTGCAGCCCCACCGGGATCGCGTTTTGAAGGCACATTGTCTGGGCCATCTGAGGAGCCAAGCCTGTGGGTCTGTGGCCTGGAGGGATTCTGAGCAGAACAGGTGTTTTGGGAGGGCTGCAAGGCCCAGAGGCAGGTTTCCAGAAAGCCGACTGGGGTCCCCGGCATCCTACCGTTTTCGAATCAAAGCCCTGAGATCTTTAAAATGGCAGCAACAGTACAGCATGGGACACAAAAACAAATGTCCCTGTGCACCCAACACCACCTAAACTATTGGCCATTTGTTGTCACTTGAGCTGAGAATAAAGGATGAGGGGTTGGGGCTCGGGGGGGTCCTGGGCCAGACTTTGTATTTGGGGGACAAAGGCTATCAGACAAGCTTGTGCTGAGCCTCAGGAGAGGGTCTATGTGGAGACCCCAGCTGCAGGCACTGCTGTCCACAGATGCCCCTCAGCCTGCCCAAGTGCCCCTGCTGCTGGGGTAGGACCTGCCCCCTCCTCTCTGAAGAGGGCTCTGTCCTGCACCAGGTGCCTCCTCTCCTGCCAGTCCCTGCCAGCCTGCAGCCTGGGAGGGTGGGTACCCTGAGTTCCTCCAGCTGTTGGGGGAACACCTGCCCCTTCCTCTCTGCCTGAGAGCTCTCTCCTGCACCAGGTGCCTCCTCTCCTGCCAGGCCCTGCCAGGCTGCATCCTGGGAGGGTGGTTACCCTGAGTTCCTCCAGCTGCTGGGGGAACACCTGCCCCCTCCTCTCTGCCTGAGAGCTCTGTCCTGCACCAGGTGCCTTTTCTCCTGCCAGTCCCTGCCAGCCTGCAACCTGGGAGGGTGTATACGCTGACAACCTCCAGCCCTGGGGACAGAGCCAGTGCGATATGGTCTCCCAGCAGGTCTGAGCACCAGGCCCATACATTGCTCACTCTCTTCCTGTGGGCTCACTGTACCACATCCTCCC
>NW_027409597.1:0-1174 GCF_003265705.2 Callorhinus ursinus | reverse complement strand
TGGCCCACAGGGCACAGCAACCAGCTGGTCGGTGAAGACGTAGTAAGTGACCCTGTGTCCACCATGAGGACCACCACCCTCCGGCCTACCTGGAGGGGCACACGGGGCCTGGCAGCCGGCTTATTAGTGAAAACCTAGTAGTTGACCCCGTGCCCTACCATGAGGTCCTTCTCTGGTGTCTGCAGGAACAGCTCCAGGAAGACCACGTATCCACAGGGGCAGTGGACAGGGCAGGAAGAGGGTCACTGCCCAGAGGCTGGCAGCAGGACACCAGAGTTGGGGGCCATGGACATGTGCACCTTCTTCAAGGGGGTGGGCCCTGGGCTGCTTTAAGCAACAGCCAACTCCTGACCTTCCTGATGGAATCTGCCAGCTGTACCTCCCTAATATCTGTTCCCCGAGATGGGGGTCATCAGCAGCCTGTCTTCCAAAGGGGAGCCTGAGGCTTTGGAGGCTGGAAACCCATGCAGCCCCACAGTCAGCATGCTGGAGCCAGGAACACTCCGCCTGTGCTGAGCTCCTGGGCAAACCCTGCAGGTGCCCTCCACTGGCCGCCCCCCCTGCAGATCCCATCCCCACCTTCCAGGAAGGAAACACCTTTGGGCACAGCCCTCATTTCAGGTCTGTTGCTGATATAAATACTCACGAAAGCAGGAATAAGGAGTAATTTTCCATTAAATCTCTAGCAAACACCATGCTTAAGTCTGAAGATGGACAGCTCTACTCTGAAATCAGGAACAAGGACAGGTTGCTGGTTTTCACCTGTTGCTCAATATTGGACTGAAAGTTCTACCCAGAAGGATAAGCCAAGAAAGAAGGCATCCACATGTAAAAGGAAACACTAGAACTCTGTCTAATCAGAGACCAGGGATAACATCATCTTACATAGAGCTTTCTAAATAATCAACAAAAATGATTACAGCCAGTTACCTGATTCAGCACAGTTACAGGACAAAATATCAATACACAAAAATCTCTCTTATTTTTATACACTACCAATGAATCATCCAAAAAGGAATTTAAGAAAACAATTCCATTTTAGGGAACATCAACATTAACAAATTTTTAGGTATAGAAGTAATCAAGGCACACATCTTGTACACTGAATGTTACAAAAATTGCTGAAAGAAAGTAAGGGAAACCTAAATAATTCTGAAGACACCCCATGGTGATG
>NW_027409596.1:0-1174 GCF_003265705.2 Callorhinus ursinus | reverse complement strand
ACAAGTCTTTAATGCCAGCTGAGCATTGTGAAATTTACTCAACTGGATAGCAGGATCATCATGTGCCTTTTGACTTGCAGACCAAGAAAGGAGCTCTGGGATAGGCAAAGTAGACACCTGGAGAGAGGGCTCACTATGTGTCCTTGGAACTGGAGGCTAACAACCCAGGTTAGCACGTTGCTAACAATTCACTTAGACAATGTGATCACCATGTGCAGTTGGACCTGAGCCCTGTACCACTGCTCTGCATTCAGCCGAGATGTTCCCTGACAGCAGGCTCATCATGTGCCTTTTGACTTGGAGACCAAGAAAGGAGCTCAGGGATAGGCTAAGCAGACACCTGGACAGAGTGCTCACTATGTGTCCTTGGACTTGGAGGCTATCAACCCAGCTTAGCACGTTGCTAACAATTCACCTAGACAATGTGATCACCATGTGCAGTTGGACCTGAGCCCTGTTCCACTGCTCTGCATTCAGCCAAGAAATTACCTGGAGAGTGGCCTCACCTTGTGTCCTTGGACCTGGAGACAAACATATCACTATGCTGGGACAAGCAGATACCTGTACAGAAAACTCACCAAGTGCCATTGGACATGGAGAACAACAGTGCAGCTCTGTGCTATGCCAAGCAGACACCAGGTTAACAGGCCCCCAATGTGCCCTTGGACCTGGAGACAAACAACTCAGCTCTGGTCTAATCCAAGTAGGCTACTTGACAGCAGGCTCAAACTCTTCCCTTGGATCTGGAGACAAACAGTGCAGCATTGCTCTAGGCCAAGAAGTCACTTTCACAGTGGGCTCAATCTGTCCTTGACCAAAATGGAGAGGGGGCTCACCATGTGCTCTTAGACCTGGCGATCAACAACATATCTCTGTGCTATGGCAAGCAGGAATCTGAACAGAACTCAGCTTCTCTGCTAGGCCAAACAAGCACCTGTTTTGAGGTCCCATAATGTGCCTTTGGACCTGAAGAGCAAGAACTCATATTTGTGCTGGGCCAAGCAACCAGGACTGAGGGATCATGATGTGTTCATGGACCTGCAGAACAAAAATGGAGCTCTGTGCTAGGTGAAGCAGGCACCTTGACAGTGATATCACTATTTGCCTTTGTACCTGGAGACCAAAATTGAAGCTCTGTGCTAGGCCAAGCACACACCTGGACAGAGGGATCAAT
>NW_027409595.1:0-1174 GCF_003265705.2 Callorhinus ursinus | reverse complement strand
AAGTTCCACTGCAATGACTTGTTGGAATTTTGGGTGGAGTAATGCTCAACCTGCTGTATTTTATAATACTGTATTTTTCATCCATAAACATGTATTCTATTCATTAGATCTTCTTTAATATCTTTAAATAAAATGTAAAATGTATAATTTTCTCTGTAAATGATTTGAATGTTTTAGTTGAATTTTTCTAGGTACTTAACATCTTATTCTCTTTTTCATTGTGTGGTTTTATAAATTACATTGTTTTTATGGTGTTCAGAACTACAATTATCTTTGATTTTATAACCAGGAATATTGTTAAACCATTTCGATAGTTCTACCATGTTAACTATGCATTCTTTAAATTTTTCTACATAGACAATTTCATTAAAATATTGAATTTTATTCAATGATTCTCTGCATCTGTTATGCTGACAATAGTTTTTTCTTTTATCAAATAATATACTGAACTACATTATTTGATTTTTCTAGTGTTAAATAAAACTTGCACGGTTGGGATAAAATAGCTTTATCATTAAATATCATCTTTTTAAACATTGCTGAATTGGTTTGTTGTCTTGTTTGGAATTTTTGCATCTGTGTTCATTAATAAGATTGGCTGTCATTTTTCTTTCTCACACTATTCCTGCTTGTTTTTTGGTTCTAATTTTGTAATATCTTCATAAAATGAGTGAGAGGGTTTTCATTTTTCTACTCTGAGTTTATGTAAACATTGGGATTTACTATATATAGTTTATTGTTTTATTGACAAATATCTCTCCTCCCAAACCCTATACTTTCTGGTAATAGTATACTTTCTGATCCCATTGATTTTTGGCTTGGTTGTGTGACTTGATCTGGCTAATGGAATGTGAGTGAATGCCATATCCAAGCAGAAGCCAGAGTGCAACTGAATGGTTATGCAGGGTTTTTCTTGCTTCTGTGTCCCCTATGGTGGGAAAGATACGCAGAATAAGGTCAGCTACTCCAGTTTCAGTCCTGGAATCAAAAGACACATGTAGAAGACAGGATCCTAATGCAGAGCTGGAGAAGAGCTACAGAAAAGTTGCAGCAAGGAAAAGGACGTAACATAATGTGAACAAGAAATATATATATATGTTGTGTATGACATTTCTACTTTCAGGTTGCCATCTTTACTGTTTTATTAAGTAGACAAATGTGAAATGATATTCTG
>NW_027409594.1:0-1174 GCF_003265705.2 Callorhinus ursinus | reverse complement strand
AAGTTCCACTGCAATGACTTGTTGGAATTTTGGGTGGAGTAATGCTCAACCTGCTGTATTTTATAATACTGTATTTTTCATCCATAAACATGTATTCTATTCATTAGATCTTCTTTAATATCTTTAAATAAAATGTAAAATGTATAATTTTCTCTGTAAATGATTTGAATGTTTTAGTTGAATTTTTCTAGGTACTTAACATCTTATTCTCTTTTTCATTGTGTGGTTTTATAAATTACATTGTTTTTATGGTGTTCAGAACTACAATTATCTTTGATTTTATAACCAGGAATATTGTTAAACCATTTCGATAGTTCTACCATGTTAACTATGCATTCTTTAAATTTTTCTACATAGACAATTTCATTAAAATATTGAATTTTATTCAATGATTCTCTGCATCTGTTATGCTGACAATAGTTTTTTCTTTTATCAAATAATATACTGAACTACATTATTTGATTTTTCTAGTGTTAAATAAAACTTGCACGGTTGGGATAAAATAGCTTTATCATTAAATATCATCTTTTTAAACATTGCTGAATTGGTTTGTTGTCTTGTTTGGAATTTTTGCATCTGTGTTCATTAATAAGATTGGCTGTCATTTTTCTTTCTCACACTATTCCTGCTTGTTTTTTGGTTCTAATTTTGTAATATCTTCATAAAATGAGTGAGAGGGTTTTCATTTTTCTACTCTGAGTTTATGTAAACATTGGGATTTACTATATATAGTTTATTGTTTTATTGACAAATATCTCTCCTCCCAAACCCTATACTTTCTGGTAATAGTATACTTTCTGATCCCATTGATTTTTGGCTTGGTTGTGTGACTTGATCTGGCTAATGGAATGTGAGTGAATGCCATATCCAAGCAGAAGCCAGAGTGCAACTGAATGGTTATGCAGGGTTTTTCTTGCTTCTGTGTCCCCTATGGTGGGAAAGATACGCAGAATAAGGTCAGCTACTCCAGTTTCAGTCCTGGAATCAAAAGACACATGTAGAAGACAGGATCCTAATGCAGAGCTGGAGAAGAGCTACAGAAAAGTTGCAGCAAGGAAAAGGACGTAACATAATGTGAACAAGAAATATATATATATGTTGTGTATGACATTTCTACTTTCAGGTTGCCATCTTTACTGTTTTATTAAGTAGACAAATGTGAAATGATATTCTG
>NW_027409593.1:0-1174 GCF_003265705.2 Callorhinus ursinus | reverse complement strand
CTGGAAAACAATATGGGGGTTCCTAAAGGCATTAAAAATAGAGCTAACTGGGGCACCTGTGTGGCTCAGATGGTAAGCATCTGCCTCCGGTTTGTTGTGATCCTAGGATCCTGGGATCGAGCCACGCATCAGGCTCCTGGCTCAGCGAGGAACCAGCTTCTCCTTCTCTCTCTGCCTCTCTTCCTGTTCATGCTCTCTCTCTGTATCTCTAACTCTCAAATGAATAAAAAATCTTAAAAAAAATAGACCTAACCTATGACCTAGCATTTGTACTATTATGTATTTACCCCAAAGATACATATGTAGTGAAAGAACAGGCATATGCATCTCAATATTCATAGCAGCAGTGTCCCCAGGAGCCAAACTGTAAAAGGAGCCAAGATGCCCTTCAACAGATGAATGGATATAGAAGATGTGGTCCATATATACAATGGGATATTATTCAGCCATTAGAAAGGATGACTACCCACCATTTGCATCTACAAGGATGTAACTGGAGGAGGTTAGGCTAAATGAAATAAGACAAGCAGATTAAGAAAATTATCATATGGTTTCACTCATAGGTGCAACCTAAGGAATAGCACAGAGGAACATAGGGGAAGAGAAGGAAACCTGAAGGGGAAGAAATCAGGGAGGGAGATGAACCAGGATATTCTGGACTCTGGGAAACAAAGTGAGGGTTACACAGAGGAAGGGGGTGGGAGATGTAGCAAGGTGATGGGTTTTAAGGAGGGCATGTGTTGTTTTGAACACTGGGTGTTATATGCAACTAATGAATCCTTAAACGCTACATCAAAAACAAATGATGTACTATATGTTGGCTAAATGAACATAATAAAAAATATAGAGCTAACCTTTCAACCCAGCAACTGCAATTCTGGGTATTTACCCCAAAGATACAGATGTAGTGAAAAGAAGGGGCACCTGGTCCCCAATATTCATGGGGAAGGAAGGATCAACATCCTAAGGCACATAGCGAGACCACTGTCCAGGTGCCTGTTTGGCCTCGCACAGAGCTGAGTTGTTGGTCTCTTGTTCCAAGAGCACATGTTGATCCGTCTGTCTAGGTGTGTCCTTGGCTTAGCACAGAGCTTGGATTTTGGTCTCTAGGTACAAGTGTGATATGTTGGTGCCTGCTTTGCCTAACACAGAGCTGAGTTGTTGGTCTACAGGT
>NW_027409592.1:0-1174 GCF_003265705.2 Callorhinus ursinus | reverse complement strand
GCAAACACGAAACCAGCCCTCCAAGAAATATTGAAACGGGTCCTCTATGCAAAGAGAGAGCCTAAAAGCAGCATAGATCAGAAAGGAACATAGACAATATATAGTAACAGTCACTTTACACGAAATACAATGGCACTAAATTCATATCTTTCAATAGTTACCCTCAATGGACATGGGCTAAAAACCCGAATCAAAAGACACAGGCTATCAGATTGTATTAAAATATAAGACCCATCAATATGCTGTCTGCAAGAGACTCATTTTAGAACCAAAGACACCCCAGATTGAAAGTGAGGGGTAGAAAACCATTTGCCATGATAATGGACACCAAAAGAAAGCTGGGGTGGCAATCCTTATATCAGACAAACTAGATTTTAAACCAAAGACTGTAATAAGAGATGAGGAAGGACACTATATCCTACTTAAAGGGTCTATCCCCCAAGAAGATCTAACAATTGTAAATATCTGTGCCCCTAACATGGGAGCAGCCATTTATATAAGCCAATTAATAACAAAAGCAAAGAAACACATTGACAAAAATACAATAATAGTAGGGGACTTTAACACCCCCCTGACTGAAATAGACAGATCATCTAACCAAAAGATCAACAAGGAAATAAAGACTTTAAATAACACACTGGACCAAATGGACTTCACAGACATATTCAGAACATTCCATCCCAAAGCAACGGAATACATATTCTTCTCTAGTGCCCATGAAACATTCTCCAGAATTGGTCACATCCTAGGTCACAAATCAAGTCTCAACTGGTACCAAAAGATTGGGATCATTCCCTGCGTATTTTCAGACCACAATGCTTTGAAACTAGAACTCAATCACAAGAGGAAAGTCAGAAAGAACTCAAATACATGGAGGCTAAAGAGCATCCTACTAGAGAATGAATGGGTCAACGAGGAAATGAAAGAAGAATTAAAAAAAATCATGGAAACCAAAGAAAATGAAAACACAACTGTTCAAAATCTTTGTGATGCAGCAAAGGCAGTCCTAAAAGGAAAGTATATAGCAATACAAACCTTTCTCAAGAAACAAGGAAGGTCTCAAATACACAACCTAACCCTATACCTAAAGGAGCTGGAGAAAGAACAGAAAATAATGCCTAAACCCAGCAGAAGAGAAATAATAAAGATCAGAGCAGAAATCAATGAAATAGAA
>NW_027409591.1:0-1174 GCF_003265705.2 Callorhinus ursinus | reverse complement strand
GGATGCTCTTACTGATGCAGGTATGGTGGAGAAAAAGACAAAATACATGGCAGTCTTTATGCAGCTCACATTATGATTCATCTGGCAAAGCCAGAGTTACTTAGATAAAGGGAAGATGTGAGGAAGACTTTGGACTTGGGAAATCTGGGCTTTCAATATCATCCCAGCTGTGCAGCTGGCTTGCTGGGGCCTGAGTGACAAGTCCTCTGACCACCCCCCTCCCCCACCAAGACCTCAAGGTCTCATCCTGGTGGGCAGAACCTGACCAGATTTCCAGTAGCAGTCCTTCCAGGCCGATCTGCGAATGGGGGCCCATTTCCCCTCCAGCCGTCTGTCAGCCAATGCCCAGCATGTCAAGCTTTTGGCTAACAATGGCAAGGGGGTACCTACCAGCTCCCCCACTTTGACCATGTTCGATCTGAAGGACTGGAAAATTTCCTTCAGATGAAAAAAGCCCTGTGGCATATACATTCATTATCCATACTAAGTTTCTGTTCCTTTTGGGAAATGTGTGCCTTTTAACAAGTCAGGGCCATTTTTCCTGTAGCCCATCATGCATGGCAATCTGTGGTAGGGGGCAGAGGGACACAGGGCTCTGGGTTGCTGTGTGGCACTATCTGCCACTCGGATGATATGGCAGTGGACAGGTCTCCTGGGTCCCCGTGTCAGGAGGAAGCTTCCCTGTGACAACTGTCATCTCCTCCCTTAGGGCCCTCACGGTGGAAACATCGAGGACAAAGCTATAGAAATGGTCTGATATAGTACCATGATTTCTTCTAATTTCCAGAACATAATAAGTGATTAGTAGTACAAGACTGAGATCCAGAACCTACAGATAATTTGTACAGATCAATAAGAGAATTCAAACAAACCCATTTTGCAATGGGCAAAGGTCCCGAGCAGATGCTTTACCCTAGAGCAGGGGTTGGGAAATGAAGGTCCCAGAGGCCAAACCCGACCCTTCAGGCTGTTTTATAAATAAAGTTTTATTGGAACAGAGACATGACCATTCATTCATACATCGTCAACAGCTGCTTTCCCCTACACCAGCAGGGCTGGGTGGCTGGAGTGGAGACCATCTGACATATAAACCAAAAATGTTTACCGTCAGACCCCTATAGACTCCTGTAACAGAGGAAACCAAGAGGCCAATAAGCATAGGGAAAGGTGCCCA
>NW_027409590.1:0-1174 GCF_003265705.2 Callorhinus ursinus | reverse complement strand
TGTTCGCATTACTTAAAGGTCATTAAAATACATCCTTAATCATAACATGTGGTTCATTACAAATAAAATTGCCTCTCGTTCAATAAAACTAATTAAATGTAAATGGTATTGTTTACTGTTATATGGATCTTTTGAAATAAATCAGCAAGTCATGATTTATTGTGACCTCATTGTTGTTAATAAATTTGCCTGATCACAAAAGCCAGAGACACGTTTCCCAAATACCTACGGGTGCTGGAGAAGCATGCCTTCCAGCCGCCTGTGTGGCAACGAGAAGCTGAGCCTGCCGCCACAGGGTCTGCAGCACAGTTATTATCAAATGGCTTGTTCCGATTTTAACGGATCACATCGTGAGATCAGGGAATACAACAAAATCGGAGAGGGTATTCTTGGTGGTATCCTCCGTTCTTTAAAGCTCTGAGGTTTGCAGGTTTACTGCTTGGTGTCACAAGGCTAAACTGATGATGCGACAAACAGGGAAGGACACCAAATATCCCCAAATCCATTACATCAGAGACAGAGAAGTCAAAGTGAGTGACAGGGGAAGAGTAAGCTATTAAATGAAAAACCAAATTGCCGTGCCTGAATCCATAATGAAATTGGAGCTTTTTTCCCTATGAAATCTATCCATATGTGCCAAATTATATGAAGCTACAAAAAAATGGATTAATGAACCAGAAATTCAGTGAAACTTCCTTTTTTCTAGAATATACTGCTTTTTGAGTTTATGGTCATATCAAAACTTAAAATGTTTTCATTTACTAGTTCTTTTACCTAAATGCTTATTCAAACTCTCTATCAAAGTACACCAACCATAAAATTTTTTAAAAATTAGCATTATATAACCTCTAACACATGCAAGTTCACGGTGCACACCAGGACACAGCTGTGCCGAAGCATGGCCGTCACTGCAGCCAGGGGCCTGGGCACATCCACCAGCAGGCAGACTTCCACGGGGACAAAAGAAACCATCAACGAAAACACTCAGACAAGACTTAAAGAAACGGGAGACTGATCCATGATGAACAAAGTGCACATAAAGGCCTCTGAACAGACACAACAGGAAAACAGGCAGACACCACGAACAGAAACTTATGAAACTAAAATACAAGAAACAGATTTTCTTAGGTAAGAGGTATCTTCAACCTCACTAAAATATTAAGTGCCAATATAA
>NW_027409589.1:0-1175 GCF_003265705.2 Callorhinus ursinus | reverse complement strand
CGGCGGACTTCTGCATCTGGGTCTCCCAAGAACCTGGGGTCCTTGGTGGATCGAAGGAGCAGGGCCTCCCTCAGGGGGGCAGAGGGGCAGGCCCAGGTCTTGTTGGGCTTTACGCTGAAGTTGCAGAGGGAGGACTGAGAGACCCTGGACCCCAGCCCAGAGTCAGTCCCTAGAGGCCTGAGTGGAGGACGGGGACACCCCGATTGTGTTCGTGCGTGCGCTTGTGTGTCCCCCACTTGCCCATCCGTGTGTCCCAGACACGGGATGCCCCGGTGCCCAGGAGCCGATCCGCAGGCAGTAGGGACAGGCAGAGGCATAGGCACCCAGGGAGTCCTGGTGGAGATCAGAAGAAGGCCCGAGAGACCTGGACGCCCCATCTCAGCCTTGGGAAGCCCTGGGCTTCGTGACTGCACGTGTTGGCTACAGACTTAACCCGGTGGGCTCAGGGCAGGGAGGGCCTTGATGATGGCAGACCAGCTTGGGGACAGCAGCCAGAGGGGCCTAGGACCTGCCAGGGCTCGAAGCGAGGAACCCCAAGGGACTCCCCAGAGAGCCCGCAGGACCGCGGCCCTGATTCAGCCACGGGAGACTCCTGGGATGGAAGAGCCCACACAGTGTGTGGCCACTTTGGCCTCAGGGCCTCTGAGAACCCCTGGCTGTTTGGATGGAGCACTGCCTCGAGTATGCGGGTTGGGGGCGGTGGCCCACGTGTTGCTGGGTGGAAATGCGAGGAACGGAAGGAGGACTGCGGGATTGGGGACAGCGAACATATTCGGTCCCGGGAGGCCCTGGGGCCAGATGGTCACCTAGGGCGTGCCCTGACTTCCCAGCCACGTCTCCTAGAGCCTGGGGTCTGGGTGGAAGGAGCAGGCTTCAGGGCCACCCAGGCTGAGCCGGTCCTGCCAGGATGGAAGGGGAGGACCAGAGGGAGGACTGACTGGGCCGCAGTACGGACAGGCCATGGAGGAGGACCCTTATGGAGGAGGAGCCCATGCCTCCTGTCCGGGGGTCCACATCTGGCTGTTAGAGCCTGAGGGCCTGTGGTGAGAAGGAGCGGGCCTGGGGTGGGGCGGGCCTGTGTGTGTGTGAGGGTGGAGTGGGGGGCCAGGGGGGGCAGGGCACGGGTCTGGTTGGGAGTCAGGGTGAGGACCCTGGGGGAGGACTGGCCGTACCCC
>NW_027409588.1:0-1175 GCF_003265705.2 Callorhinus ursinus | reverse complement strand
TCTCAGACTGCCATGCTGGCCATCAAGCTAATTCAGCTTCCTGATGGGTTTTGTTCATATCTGAATGCCTTCTGGCTGGTTTCCAGTTTTCCTAAGCCCCGTTACCTCTCATCGCCACAATCCAACAGTCCCTGAAAGCATTTGAGTGTAAGTTTGTACCAGCAGAATACTTAGAAACTAGAGTGACAGGCTATCTTGTTTCGTCCAGGACTAAGAGGAAGGAAGTTTTCAGGACACAGCATTTTTAGTGCTAAAACCATGAAAGGGTAGGGAAAAGCAGAGTAGGTTAGTAATCTTTTTAGGTATCTGTGATGTATAGTGGGGGGGTACATTGGAGTCTAGCTTGATAAATACATTCCAAGTATCATTCATTCCTTCATTTCAATGAACATTTATTTTCTCCTCTATGCCACACAACTGCTAAGCACAAGTGATCAGGGTAGGACAGAGAACCTCTGTCTTCAACAACTCCAGCATCTGGGAGATGGAGATAAGGCAAATTTACAATCACCTAGAACCCCAGGCAGAATGATGAAAATAGCACTGGACATCCAAACTCATGTTTGTGTCTCTCTATTCACGACATGGTGATGTGGCTCCCACTTGGCAGCCACCTTGTATCGTTGAAGTTCCTGGGAATCTGAACTCTCCACCTGACAAGGTCAATACGATGAAGGCTACATTGCTAATGGTAAGCATAAGTTCTTAGCTGTTTCTAGGGGAATCCAACTTTTAATAGGAAATCCAAGCCTTCAACAGAAAAGTCATTCTTATAGGGAAATCAATAATTATGAGATAGTTTCTGTTTTACATACATGCAAATGCCTCTTAGTTGATTTTACACAGGCACTGACAGCTTTGTTGAACATGAGCTGTTTTTTCAGGTGAGCCCGTGGGGTGAGTGAGCCTCGGAAGACCTCTCAGGGGTATTAGCTGTGGAAGACTAGTAAAGCATAGGGCAACTAAGCTATGAAAAGGAAACTTATTACCATTTTCCAAGCTGCCACAAGCTCTGTACATCTGCTGGTAAAGACGAAGGAAACAAGTCAGTAGGGGCCCCATGTATCCATCTGTATCATGGGCCATATCCACTTAACAATCCAACAAACCTTCATGAATCGAATCTATCGACAGAGAGGGAAGTAATAGAGTGAAGAACCGAGAGGAAGTCTTCG
>NW_027409587.1:286-1175 GCF_003265705.2 Callorhinus ursinus | reverse complement strand
TTTTATTTCCATCATAAGGCAGTTTTAAGACCTTTCTAGTGGTATATTTTAGAAAGCTTTGAAAGCGTTTTTAACTAACATATACATTAAAAAATCTTGATTTTTTTTTTAGGATGACTCTTTAATAATGACGCATGATGGGTTTAACTTAAAGCATAATGTGGTAAATACATTATACTCTTTAAACCAATACACAGCTTTAGTAATATAACCAAAATAAGTTGCACAATATAAGCAGTGGATGAATAAATAAGACAGATGATTTCTCCCCAGTGGCCATTCATTAGTTTCCTTTAGGAACCTGGAAGACATTGTCTTCTTTGAGTGCCAAATGTTCTGGTAAGTCTAGCTGTTTCTTAACTTACTCAATATCACCTTGAATAGCTGAAGTAAGTGACTCTAAGAATCAAAGTTTTTTTTTTTTTTCTGATCTGAAGCAGTCAAAGGTGGACACGTTGAAGATATCCCCAGGGAAGTCCTCTTTGAATGTATTCTTGGAATCAGTCTTCAAGGGGTTCTCCTATTCTTATAGTCTGGGTACCCGCCTCTGCGCAACACCAGCAACGAACCTCTCCACTTGCAACACTGGCCCAATCACAGGAAATGCCAGTGGGAACATAAACTGCAGGACTGCCACCTGTTCAGGAAAGTTAACTGTGCAGATGCCTAGCTACTTGGATCAGCATGCCTGACCCACATCTGCAGCAGCCCGGCCCCATCAGCAGAACTTGGCCAGTCGCGTGGGTAGGCACACAATGCAGGGGGCGGCACCTATGACAAACCTGTCTTCTATTTTTCTGTCCCTTCTTCTCTCCATTCCTGCATTCTTTTGTATTTGCCTTTTTGTAGTGTAATTTTTTAATTACAATATAAATAACAAAGTTTACCA
>NW_027409587.1:0-186 GCF_003265705.2 Callorhinus ursinus | reverse complement strand
TGCACTATTTTACGTTCCTAGCAGCTAAGGTGTGGGGATTTAGAGGAGTGTAGGGGAATAAGAATGTTTTTTTTTTTTCTTAAAGAATTTATTTATTTATTTGACAGAGAGAGAGACAGCGAGAGAGGGAACACAAGCTGGGGAGTGAGAGAGGGAGAAGCAGGCTTCCTGACAAGCAGGGAGCCC
>NW_027409586.1:0-1175 GCF_003265705.2 Callorhinus ursinus | reverse complement strand
CACGTGGAGAAGTTTTCTGCCCTTGCTCAATCAGCCCTGGCCATGCAGCACCAACTCAATTCACTTGCCTCAGTGGTCCTCCAAAACAGGTGTGGGCTCGACCTACACACGGTCATGCTGGGGGGGGGCTCTGCCTCTTCTTACAGGAGGAATGTTGTTTCTATGCTAATGAGTTGGGGGTGGTCCAAGAATTCTGACCCAATTACAAAAATGAGTACATCGCTGGTGGGAATCACTCCAGCAGACAACTTGGTGGGATACCCTCTCACAATGGTTCCCTTTGTTCGCCCCCTTCATTGGCCCCCTGCTATTGCTTCTCCTCATAGTAGCATTTGGTGCTTCTATTCTTAATACCCTTACAAGGTTTATCTCGACTCAAATGGCTAAAATCAGACTCCAGTTACTCCTTCCTCAGTATCGTCGCTTAGAAGATGATGATGATGCCCTCTAAAGTAGGTGTTTAAGGGAGCATCAAGGATGGGATAATAAGGAAAATCTGTGTCCTAAGATGGCCGACTGAGCCAGTGAGACAGTCCCAGTCCTTGCCCCACAGCTCCTCCGGGTTCTTGTCCCTGCCCCGCTTCACACGCCAAAAGTTCCAAGTATGCAGAAGTAGAAGTGTATAAATTGCCCCCTTTGTTTGTGCTTGGGGCACAGACCATTGGAGATCACTCTCCTCTGAGCCCACCAGCATTAAATAAACCTCCTATCCTCCACGATCTCCAGGTACCACTTGGTTCTTCCATCAGGCCATCCAGTCCAGGTTCTCTAACAGAAGCTTGCCATATTGCTGGCGGATCGTTCCTGCCATGCCCCTATGCCATAAACCAGACCCTAGGTGGGCTTCTGAAGTGTCTGTCCCAAGAGGCCTGTCCCAGAGCTCCAGGCACTAGAGACACCTGAGCAAAAATAGGGGACTCAGCCTGCCACTAGAAGGAAAACTTGCCATTTGGAGCTCCGGAAAGCATTCCAAGCAGGAGAAGTCTGCATTCCCATCTCAGTGAAAACCCACATATAACCACCCCCTGTACCCAAACCCTGAGCCTGAACACACCCTGACCCACGCCCTCAACTCAACCCCCAGGAAGCTCGCCACAGTGCCAGCAAATTGGGCCTGCCATGCTCCATGGCCCTAAAACTAACCCTAGGATGGACTCTGAGGGGTCTGTCCCCAG
>NW_027409585.1:0-1175 GCF_003265705.2 Callorhinus ursinus | reverse complement strand
CTTGTTTCTTAATGTAGGTGTTTGTCACTGTAAATTTCCCTCTTAGAACCGCTTTAGCAGCAACCTATATGCTTTGATATGCTGTGATTCCATTTGCATTTGCTTCTGGATTTCCCGTTTTGATTTCCTTTTGACCCAAGTGTTATCAAGAAGCATGTTGTTTAATTTCCACATACTGTTGAATGTTCTAACTTTTTGCCTGTTAGTGATATTTCTTACGCTTGTAGTCGGAAAAGATAGTATGCTTTTAATGTTCTTACATTTGCTAAGGCTTGTTTTGTGATCTACCTTGGTGAATGCTCTGTGTGCACCTGCGAAGAATGTGTGTTCTGCTGCTATTGGATGAAATGTTCCATATATGTCTTTTAAGACCGTTTTGCCTACAGTATGGCTCAAGTCCAATGTTTCCTTTTTGATGTTCTGTCTGGAGGACCCATCCAATATTGAAAGTGTGCTTTTGGAGGTGCCTCGGTGGCTTAGTCGGTTACGTGTCTGTCTTAGCTCAGGTCATGATCCCAGGGACCTGGGATCGAGCCCCACGTTGGGCTCCCTACTCAGTATGGAGCCTGTTTCCCCTCTCCCTCTACCTGCCACTCTCCCTGCTTGTCTTCACTCTCTCTGTCCAATAAATAAACAACATCTTAAGAAATTGGGGTATTGGAGTCTCCTTGTATTATCATATTATTGTCTATTTCTCCTTTTGGTTTTTTAAGGATTTGCTTAATATATTTCGGTGCTCCATTGTGGAGTGCATATTTATGATTGTTTTATCTTCCTGAAGAATCGACCCCCTCGTCATTACCTAATGACCATCTCTGTCTCCTGTTACCATTTTGGCTTAAAGTCTATTTTGTCCGACATTAGTATAGCTAACCCTGCTCTCTCTGCTTTCCACCTGCATGGAATATCTTTTGCCATCCCTTCACTTTGTACCTTTGTGTGTCCTTAGAACTGAGCTGAGTCTCTTGCAGGCAGCCTTTGGTTAGATCTTGCTTTTTGATCACTAAGCCACTGTAGGTCTTTTGATTGGAGAATTCACTCCATTAAGAGAGTAATTATTGATATACTTAGTAATGCCACCTTATTATTTGTTTCTTCGCTGTTTTGTAATTCTACTTTTCACTTCTACCTTTCTTGTTGCCTTCCTTTGTAAATTGACCATTTTCCATACTGGT
>NW_027409584.1:0-1175 GCF_003265705.2 Callorhinus ursinus | reverse complement strand
CGAGTCCCCTAAGTTACTGGGCGAGAGAAACGGATTCGTGCAGCCGCACCTCTCCCACCAGCACTCAGTAGCAGAATGGTAGCACACCTCCGGAATGTGTGCGTGTAAGCCTAAGTTGCAGGCCTCTCCTTGACAGGCCCAACACTGTGGAGAAACTGCGCTTTAGCTCCCGCCGCTCCCTAGCGGAGAGGACGCTGTATGCTGGGCGCTGTGCTTGAGAGCCTGGCGAACGGCTTCCCTATGTAAAACCGAGGGAAAGAAAGGCCCGTGCCGGAGACGCCTCCTGGCTCAGCTTTTGTCCTGGGGTAGTACCGTTGCCCCGGTGTGCTTGCAGGCCGAGAGCCAACCTAAGTCGAGGGAACCAACTGTAGAAATTCCTTATTTCGGCCAAACTAGGCCTTCCTGAGGGTGGAAACCTTTTGCTGTGAGAATGCGGGCGAGAACTGCTAGCGAGTCCAAAACGATTTTCCGGGGGAGACTGGGGCCGTGTCAGAAGGGAGAACACAACTCCCCACTTGATTCCTGAAGCCAGGCCTGCGGCCACTCCCTTGAGCATGCATGTCTCACTCCTCGCGTAGCGAAGCAAGGAAACAGTACGGTAGGGGACCGTGTTGTACAGAGCCTCACTCTTCCGGAGAGTGGAAACACATTTGGAGTGTTGGGCGTGAGAGCCTGGGAGACGAGTCCCCTACGTTCCTGGGCGAGAGAAACGAACTCGGGCAGCCGCACGTCTCCCAACAGCTCTCAGTGACCGAATGCTAGCACTCCTCCGGAATGTGTGCGTGTAGGCCTAAGTTGCAGGCCTCTCCTTGAAAGGCCCAACACTGTGGAGAAACCGCGCCTTAGCTCCTGCGGCTCCCTAGCGTAGAGGACGCTGTATGCTGTGCGCTGTGCTTGAGAGCCCGGCGAACGGCTTCCCTATGTAAAATCGAGGGAAAGAAAGGCCGGTGTCGGAGTCGGTTTTCCGCTCAGCTCTTGTTCCTGGGGCTAATACCGTTGCCCCGGTGTGCTTGCAGGCCGAGAGCCAACCTCCTAAGTCGAGGGAAACACACTGCACAAATTCCTTACTTCGGCTAGACTAGACCTTCCTGAGGGTGGAAACCTTTTGCTGTGTGAATGCGGGCGAGAATTGCCAGCGAGTCCAAAACCATTTTCCGAGGGAGACTGAGGCCGCG
>NW_027409583.1:0-1175 GCF_003265705.2 Callorhinus ursinus | reverse complement strand
ATAATTTTCATCTGTACAGTCCTCTTCCATCCATTCATTCTCTCAAACCTTATTGTATATATATAAATCTTTCTTCCTTTAAAATTTTAGGAGGCACTTTCTTCTACGGGGCCAAAATACACCCAAAATCTAGTGTGTGGCACTGATCTGTGCACTACCCTGATCATATTTGATCATATACTGTTTTTATGTGTGTGTTTTCTATTTTTTAATCTATTTCTTTTTCTTTTTTTTCTCTTTCTTTTTTCTTTCTTTTCCATTCTTTTCCCATGGTTTCAGGTCTTTTCTGATTTGTATAGGGCATATTTGTGGGGATGTTGTTAACCTGTTAGCATTTTGTTCTCTCGTTCATCTATTCTCCTCTGGAAAAAATGACAAGACAAAAAAAAATCACCTCAGCAAAAAGAAGACGAGGTAGGATCCTCTACCAGGGACCTACTCATTACGGACATCATTGTGATGTCAGAGCTAGAGAACAGAATCATGGTTTTAAAGATACTAACTGGGCTTGAAAAAAGCGTGGAAATTATTAGAGAAACGCTTTCTGGAGAAATAAATAACTAAAATATAACAAGGTCGAAATCAAAAGCCTCTGAATGAGGTGCAACCAAAAATGGGGGCACGGACTGGTAAGATAAATGAGGCAGAAGAGAGAATCAGCGATATAGAAGACCAAATGATGGAAAATAAGGAAGTTGAGAAAAAGAGAGATAAACAACTACAGGACCATGAGGGCAGAATTCGAGAAATATGTGGTACGATAAGACGAAACAACGTTAGATTGTTTGGGATCCCAGAAGAAGAAGAAAGAGGGAGAGGGGCAGAAGGTACATTGGAGCAAATTATAGCAGACAACATCCCTACTGTGGGGAAGGAGACGGGCATCAAAATCCAGGAGGCAGAGAGAAACCCTCTCAAAATCAATTAAAATAGATCAACACCATGACATCTAATAGTAAAATTTACGAGTCTCAGAGACAAAGAGAAAATCCTGAAAGCAGCTCGGGAGAAGAGATATGTAACCTGCAATGGTAGAAATATTAGATTGGCAACAGACCTATCCACAGAGATCTGGCAGGCCAGAAAGGACTGGCACGATATCTTCAGAGCACTAAACGTGAATAACATGCAGCCAAGAATATTATAATAGCTAGGATGTCATTGAAAATAGGAGA
>NW_027409582.1:0-1175 GCF_003265705.2 Callorhinus ursinus | reverse complement strand
AGCTGAATAGGGATCAAACCATTCTGAACACCTACGAACTGAACAGGGGATCGAAGAGGAGAGTAGCGACAACTATCTGAACAGAGAAGCGACCACTTTCTGGAAGGTAGGACGTGCGGAGAAGTGAATCCGAGGCGATATTCGGGAGGATAGACGGCGGGGGAGGGGCCTCCGTCGGCCGCTTCTGGCAAGTGCTAGAGCCGCGGAGCACAAAATCGGACCTTTTAGAAGCCGGCTCCGCGGAGGGACGTCACTACAGTGGCTAAGCGGGGGGTGGAACCCTCGCGGGACAGTGTGGTCTCAGGACCCTCGGGGTCACAGAAAGACCGGGGGTGCCTGAGTGCGCCAGAGCTCCCAGGGATCGGAGCAGGGAAGCCGGCTGCAGAGACGGAGCCGAGGCGCGGGCTCTCAGCTCGGGGTGGCCATAAACTGTGATCCGGGGCCCAGTCGGGCCACTGCTCCTCCAGCAGGGACCCAACAGGCGGCAGAGCCGGGGAGACTCCCCTTCCTCCCCCAGGAGGAGCGGTGCGGGAGCGCATCGCAGGGATCTGCTGGGTTTGGAGACTCCACACGGGGTCGGGTGCCAGAGATAGAAACGCTCGGTCACAGGCCGGGTGAGCACGGAGTGCAGCCAGAGACCGGGGAGACGGGAGGGACTGCTTTTCTCTGGGGGCACACTGAGGAGCGGGGCCCCAAGTTCTCAGCTCCTCCGGGTGGAGATTGGGAGGCCACCATTTTCGCCCTGGTCCTCCAAAGCTGTACCGAGAGCTTGCAGGGAACAAAAGCTCCTGAGAGCAAACCCGAGCAGCTTGCTTAGCCCGGACCGACAAGGGCGGGGCAATTCCGCCTCCGGCAAAGACATTTGGGAACCATGGCAACAGGCCTCTCCCCCAGAAGATCAGCACGAACAACCAGCAAGCCAAGACCAAGTTTACCGATCAAGGAGAACGGGAGAACTCCAGCGCTAGGGGAACACTGCACAGAGAATTCATGGCTTTTTTACCATGATTCATTAGTTTTTCAAAGTTAATTTTTTAACTGTTTTTTTAATTTTTCTGATTCCCTTTTTCAACCAACATCTTATCAATCCCTTTTTAAAAAAAATTTTTTTAATTTTTCATTTTTAGAGTCATATTTTATCCCTTCATAGTAGTTACCCTTATTTTTGGCATATA
>NW_027409581.1:0-1175 GCF_003265705.2 Callorhinus ursinus | reverse complement strand
GTGATCAGGAGGACCCCAGCATTCTGTGTCTGGGTGGCAGGGTCCACTTCTTTGAGGGTTTAGGAAGGACTTTAGGATTATCGTCCTCACTTTAACCATTCAACAAGAGTGCTCTACCTTGCTCATGTTCATGAAGTGGATTTCTGTGGAAGCAATTTTTCTGTGGAAGGAAATAAGAGGTCCTACACCAAAATTTTGATGACCACTGTCCAATAGATAAATGACACATCATGGAATCCCAGCCTCTAGATATCTGAGTCGAAGGGTACTTCCAGACCACTGATCTGTTTTTTATGAGCAACTTTTGTTACTGAAGAGCTGCCAACTGCCTAAAACTCACACACCAGACTTGAAAAGGTAGTGTCTGGATATTGGGGGAGGCAGAGAGTAAGCTCAGTTTTGCCAAAGGCTGTCAAGAGTAAATTCCTTAAAAGTGATCTGACACAGCAGATGTGAAATTGAAAGGTCATTATTGTAAAACTATACATAGGAGCCACAAATACACAGAATATATATTTTATAAAAATTTTCTGTAATTGATTTTCTGATTGAATATTTTCTCCCATTAAAGTCTTTCCTAAATTTAATATGTGCCTTTGGTTTCCAACTGTGTTTGCTGGAGAGAAGATGGCCTACTATAGCATGTAGGCCACTATTCATGCAACACTTTTTTAAACCTAAACCTAAGGTCTCAAATTACCCCTACTGATGCAACCTAAAAATGCCCAGCCCAAGCTGCCCTCCTGTTAGACCCATGTTTCCTCCTACCCACTGGACAGCCCCGCCTGGACAGCTGGCAGAAGCTCACTGCTTACATGGCTCACACTGACTGCATCCTCCACACCTTTGCTCATTAAGTTACTACCACTTCTTCCTCCCTGATACTCAATCTCAGATGAGAGGAAAAGCTTCTGCCAATTGAGAAATCTCAGAATTCAGGGTCATTATAGACTTTACCTGCCATCTCAAAGTTCCTAACCTCCTAAAACTCTTGTACATCACATCTCTCACCATCCTCACATTCAGGCTGAATTAAGTGCTTTGTCATGTTATTTTGTTTTGTCTACTTGATATCCTTTCTCAGCATATGTTCAATAAATGTTTGCTGGATGAATCAAGTTGCTGGAGGGTGCCATTCGCTGATTCAAAATGTGGAGCCTGGGGAGCAAGATGGC
>NW_027409580.1:0-1175 GCF_003265705.2 Callorhinus ursinus | reverse complement strand
TTTTTCATTTTTAGAGTCATATTTTATCCCTTCATAGTAGATACCCTTATTTGGGCAAATATATATGAGTTGCTCTCTCTTTAAAATTTTGAGATATAGTTTCTTCTAACAGATCAAAATATACCCTAAATCACTAGTGTATGACTTTGTTCTAGTCTCCTCCCTGATCACATTCTCTCCTTTTTTTTTCTTTTCTTTTTCATTTAAACTTCTTTCTTTTTTCAAACAACTTCTTATCTTATCAATTCCTTTTATAAAATCTTTTATAATTTTTATCTTTAAAATCATCTTCCATCCCTTCATTGTATCAACTCTTATTTTGTACATATATGTCTTTCTTTCCTTAAAATTTTAGGAGGCACTTTCTTCTAACAGACCAAAATACACCCAAAACCTAGTGTATGGCACTGATCTATGCACTAGACTGATCATATTTGATCATATTCTGTTTTTTTGTTTTGTTTTGTTCTGTTTTTTTTTTGTTTTTATCTTTTACTTTTTCTTTTTTTTCTCTTTCTTTTTTCTTCCTTTCCCTTTCTTTTCCCCTGGTTTCAGGTCTTTTCTGATTTGTTTAGAGTATATTTGCTGGGGACGTTGTTAACCTGTTAGCATTTTATTCTCTCATTCATCTATTTGCCTCTGGACAAAATGACAAGACGAAAAATATCACCTCAGCAAAAAGAGCAAGAGGTAGTACCGTCTGCCAGGGACCTACCCAATATGGACATTAGTACCATGTCAGACCTAGAGTTTAGAATCATTTTAAAGATACTAGCTGGGCTTGAAAAAAGCATGGAAGTTATTAGAGAAACCCTTCCTGGAGAAATAAAAGAACTAAAATCTAACCAAATTGAAATCAAAAAGGCTATTTATGAGGTGCAATAAAAAATGGAGGCACTAACTGCCACGATAAATGAAGCAAAAGAGAGAATTAGCAATATAGAAGACCAAATGATGGAAAATAAAGAGGCTGAGAAAAAGAGAGATAAACAACTACTCGATCAGGAGGGCAGAATTTGAGAGATAAGCGATAGCAATAGACGAAACAACATTAGAATAATTAGGATCCCAGAAGAAGAAAGAGAGAGAGGGGCAGAAGTTATATTGGAGCAAATTATAGCAGAGAACTTCCCTAAAGTGAGGAAGGAAACAGGCATCAAAATCCAGGAGGCACA
>NW_027409579.1:0-1175 GCF_003265705.2 Callorhinus ursinus | reverse complement strand
CACGTGGAGAAGTTTTCTGCCCTTGCTCAATCAGCCCTGGCCATGCAGCACCAACTCAATTCACTTGCCTCAGTGGTCCTCCAAAACAGGTGTGGGCTCGACCTACACACGGTCATGCTGGGGGGGGGCTCTGCCTCTTCTTACAGGAGGAATGTTGTTTCTATGCTAATGAGTTGGGGGTGGTCCAAGAATTCTGACCCAATTACAAAAATGAGTACATCGCTGGTGGGAATCACTCCAGCAGACAACTTGGTGGGATACCCTCTCACAATGGTTCCCTTTGTTCGCCCCCTTCATTGGCCCCCTGCTATTGCTTCTCCTCATAGTAGCATTTGGTGCTTCTATTCTTAATACCCTTACAAGGTTTATCTCGACTCAAATGGCTAAAATCAGACTCCAGTTACTCCTTCCTCAGTATCGTCGCTTAGAAGATGATGATGATGCCCTCTAAAGTAGGTGTTTAAGGGAGCATCAAGGATGGGATAATAAGGAAAATCTGTGTCCTAAGATGGCCGACTGAGCCAGTGAGACAGTCCCAGTCCTTGCCCCACAGCTCCTCCGGGTTCTTGTCCCTGCCCCGCTTCACACGCCAAAAGTTCCAAGTATGCAGAAGTAGAAGTGTATAAATTGCCCCCTTTGTTTGTGCTTGGGGCACAGACCATTGGAGATCACTCTCCTCTGAGCCCACCAGCATTAAATAAACCTCCTATCCTCCACGATCTCCAGGTACCACTTGGTTCTTCCATCAGGCCATCCAGTCCAGGTTCTCTAACAGAAGCTTGCCATATTGCTGGCGGATCGTTCCTGCCATGCCCCTATGCCATAAACCAGACCCTAGGTGGGCTTCTGAAGTGTCTGTCCCAAGAGGCCTGTCCCAGAGCTCCAGGCACTAGAGACACCTGAGCAAAAATAGGGGACTCAGCCTGCCACTAGAAGGAAAACTTGCCATTTGGAGCTCCGGAAAGCATTCCAAGCAGGAGAAGTCTGCATTCCCATCTCAGTGAAAACCCACATATAACCACCCCCTGTACCCAAACCCTGAGCCTGAACACACCCTGACCCACGCCCTCAACTCAACCCCCAGGAAGCTCGCCACAGTGCCAGCAAATTGGGCCTGCCATGCTCCATGGCCCTAAAACTAACCCTAGGATGGACTCTGAGGGGTCTGTCCCCAG
>NW_027409578.1:0-1175 GCF_003265705.2 Callorhinus ursinus | reverse complement strand
AGTGGCGGGATGGAGGCCCGGGAGGAGGGGCCCACCAGCAGGATGCCGGAGTGTGAAGGGGGTCGTTAGTGTAATGAGGGATCCCGTGGGCATTCAGGGATTTCAGCCCTTTTTAGACATGAGCAGTGATGCCAGGACTCGGCCCCTGCCCCATCCTTCACTCTCCACAAGGCCCTTCATCCTCCCCAGCCCAGTCCTTGTCCACAGCCAGTCCTCCCTCTGGCCCCAGGAAATCCAGGGGCTCCGGGGACTGCAAAATCATTACAAGCTGGAGGGTTGTAATCGCTATGGGGCCTGGTTCTGTGTCCTGCAGCCCCACATTGAGGAGAGGTGAGGCCAGGCATGAGCGGGGAGAGAGCAGACCAGGGGCCATGGCTCCCTGGTTAGTGGAGACCCTGTAGTGTGCTGGCCCCTAAGGCACCCAGATTCCAGCTCCTGGTCAGGATCCGGGAGGGAGACCAGAGTGTGTCTCCTGCTAGGTCAGACATGTCACTCTGTCCTGTAGCTACAGCCTGTCCCAACAAATAGACTCCTCCTCCTCGTCAGCCAGCTCACCTTCAGCGTCAAGAACAGGCCATCATGAAGGTCAGGGGCCAGTGCGTGGCTGGTCAGGCAGGGGAGGGCTCGCTTTCAACTCAGGGAGTCTCTGACTGGTCTAGCAGGGGCTCTGGAGGGCTGGTTTTCCAGCTTCTCTGCTGACCAGCTCTGGGACTTGAGCATTTACCTCCCCTCTCTGGGCCTCGTTCTCCTCCTCTGTGCAATGGGGTGATGCTGAATGATCCCTCCCATGGCGGGAACATGTGGAGTGCTGGTGATCGACGTAAGCTGGCCACACAGCCTAGACTTTCCTTTGGTACCCCAAGGGCACGTAAGAGAAGAGGAGACTGCCCCCAAACAGTACATTGAAATTCTGCTGCTGTTAGAACCTGAGCATTGGGGTTTCGTTATTTCACTTGCTGGGCTGACGAGACACACTTGCTCTCTCCATGACTCCTCCTCACATGAAGAGTTCTTGCAGATCCCTGGCATCCTGGACCTGGGGAGGGGAGAGGGACCAGTCCCCTCCCTGGCTCCTGCAGGAGACCTGTCCTCCCAAAGACAGGATGGTTTCGGGTCATGATCCTGGGCTAGGGTTGGAGGCAGCCCCTCACTGCTCCTGACTCTGGGGTTGAGTG
>NW_027409577.1:0-1176 GCF_003265705.2 Callorhinus ursinus | reverse complement strand
GGGATTTCATCAAGATAAAAAGCTTTTGCACAGCAAAAGAAACAGTCAAAACCAAAAGACAACCGACAGAATGGGAGAAAATATTTGCAAATGACATATCAGATAAAGGGCTAGTTTCCAAAATCTAAAAAGAACATATCAAACTCAACACCCAAAGAACAAATAATCCAATCAAGAAATGGGCAGAAGAGATGAACAGACACTTTTCCAAAGAAGATATCCAAATGGCCAACAGACAAATGAAAAAGAGCTCAGCAGCCCTCGGCATCAGGGAAATCCAAATCAAAACCTCAATGAGATACCACCTCACACCCGTCAGAATGGCTAAAATTAACAAGTCAGGAAACAACAGATGTTGGCGGGGATGTGGAGAAAGGGGAACCCTCCTACACTGTTGGTGGGAATGCAAGCTGGTGCAGCCACTCTGGAAAACAGTATGGAGGTTCCTCAAAGTGTTCAAAATAGAGCTACCATACGGTCCAGCAATTGCACTACTGGGTATTTACCCCAAAGATACAAATGTAGGGATCCGAAGGGGTACGTGCACCCCAATATTAATAGCAGCAATGTCCACAATAGCCAAAGTCTGGAAAGAGCCAAGATGTCCATCAACCGATGAATGCACAAAGAAGAGGTGGTATATATACACAATGGAATATTATGCGGCCTTCAAAAGGAATGAGACCTTGCCATATGCAATGACATGGATGGACCTGGAGGGTGTTAGCCTGAGTGAAATAAGTCAATCAGAGAAAGACATGTATCATATGACCTCACTGATATGAGGAATTCTTAACCTCAGGAAACAAACGGAGGGTTGCTGGAGTGGTGGGGGGTTGGAGGGAGGGGGTGGCTGGGTGATAGACATTGGGGGGATATGGGCCATGGTGAGCGCTGTGAATTGTGCAGACTGTTGAATCACAGATCTGTACTTCTGAAACAAATAATGCAACATATGTTAAGAAAAGATAAAAAGAAGAAGATAGCAGGAGGGGAAGAATGAAGCAGAGTAAGTCAGAGGGGGAGACGAACCATGAGAGATGATGGACTCTGAAAAACAAACTGAGGGTTCTAGAGGGGAGGAGGGTAGGGGGATGGGTATTAAAGAGGGCACATTCTGCGTGGAGCCCTGGGTGTTATGCACAAACAATGAATCATGGAACACTACATCAAAAA
>NW_027409576.1:0-1176 GCF_003265705.2 Callorhinus ursinus | reverse complement strand
AGTTGAATCCATGAATGGCAAAGGCACAGGAAGCCCCGTCCGGGGAAAATGTCCACAGCACAGAAAGTGAAGAGCTGAGACCGCACCACCAGTTTGCATTCCTATGAAAGCCTTCCTAATAACGGTTGTCATTTTCCCTGCAACAGTCCCCCTCCCATGCAGATCCCGATGGAGGCAGCTTGTTTTGAAGCCGACGCAGCAAGGGGCTCTGCACGCATTGTTCCAGCAGAACCCGTACCCAGGCATCCCCACCAGAGAACGACTGGCCCGAGAGCTAGACATTCCAGAATCCAGGATCCAGGTAGGTTTCAGCTTCACTTCCATTTTCCCTGGGGGACAAGTCGTGGACACAATCAGGCCCAAGCCACTGCATGTCAATCTACATGCTCAGCTGGGGAGCTAAGAAGCTTTGGCCCCTGTACGTGCATCTCTCTTAAGCTCATGCCCTTTGAAGTCATTCCAAGTCATTCACTCGTGGAACCGAAGTACTATTGGAGTGCAGGCCTGGGACATTCCAATAGGTCAACACATCTTCGCTGACTTTCCCTAGAGATCATTTTCCCAGTGTTATTGCATGGACCACTCAAAACACTCTGAGACCTTAGGTATGATAAAAAAAAATACATATATATAAATATATAGATCATATCCAACAGTGTTGCCAGACCATCCGTTCTTCTTTACCATTTAGGTGTGGTTCCAGGACCAGCGCACGAGACAGGTAAGGCAGAGCCAAGTGGGGTCTGCCAATTCCCAAGGGGAAGGGACACCACATGGACAGGAACAGCCTCCAGCTTGGACTCAAGGTAACTCTCCAGCATATAAAACGGTTCTCTTCTTGAGCTTCTCCTTGTCATAGGAACGGGTATGCATGGCCTTGCCATGTGTTTGGTAAGAAGGCTTAGCAGAGGATTCCATACTCACTGGTTCCAGCCGCCTTTCTGTTCCCAGAGGTGGACACTGTGCATGCACAGCCTGTTGGGCAAGTGCATTGTTTCTGGGCAAGAAAGGCTTTGAATCTTCTTGTCCTGAAACTGTAGGAAGGACAGAGTCATCTTCTGGGGTCACCTCAGACTTTAGATCCAAGCACTGGCTTGTGTGGGTTGGTCCATGCTGACCTCAGTGGACTCAGGAAAGGAGAGGCTGTAGAGAAAATGGAGAATAATGAGAGCACAC
>NW_027409575.1:433-1176 GCF_003265705.2 Callorhinus ursinus | reverse complement strand
GGCTGTCCAATTTTCCCAACACCATTTGTTGAAGAGACTGTCTTTTTTCCATTGGACATTCTTTCCTGCTTTGTCAAAGATAAGTTGACCATAGAGTTGAGGGTCCATTTCTGGGCTCTCGATTCTGTTCCATTGATCTATGTGTCTGTTTTTGTGCCAGTACCATACTGTCTTGACGATGACAGCTTTGTAATAGAGCTGGAAGTCCGGAATTGTGATGCCGCCAGCTTTGCTTTTCTTTTTCAAGATTCCTCTGGCTATTCGGGTTTTTTTCTGGTTCCATACAAATTTTAGGATTATTTGTTCCATTTCTTTGAAAAAAGTGGATGGTATTTTGATGGGGATTGCATTGAATGTGCAGCCTGCTCTAGGTAGCATGGACATCTTCACAATGTTTGTTCTTCCAATCCATGAGCATGGAACGTTTTTCCATCTCTTTGTGTCTTCCTCAATTTCTTTCATGAGTATTTTATAGTTTTCTGAGTACAGATCCTTTGCCTCTTTGGTTAGATTTATTCCTAGGTATCTTATGGTTTTGGGTGCAAGTGCAAATGGGATCGACTCCTTAATTTCTCTCTCTTCTGTCTTGTTGTTGGTGTTAGGAATGCCACTGATTTCTGTGTGTTGATTTTATATACTGCCACTTGACCGAATTCCTGTTTGAGTTCTAGCAGTTTTGGGGTGGAGTCTTTTGGCTTTTCCACATAAAGTATCATATCATCTGCAAAGAGTGAGAGTTTGAC
>NW_027409575.1:0-333 GCF_003265705.2 Callorhinus ursinus | reverse complement strand
TTAGGGGGAAAGCTCTCAGTTTTTCCCCATTGAGAATGATATTCACTGTAGGTTTTTCATAGATGGTTTTTATGATATTGAGGTATGTACCCTCTATCCCTATACTCTGAAGAGTTTTGATCAAGGAAGGATGCATTTGGAAGTTTTCCTTCCATTTCTATTTTTTGGAACAGTTTCAGGAGAATAGGTATTAATTCTTCTTTAAATGTCTGATAGAATTCCCCTGGGAAGCCATCTGGCCCTGGGCTTTTGTTTCTTGGGAGATTTTTGATGACTGCTTCAATTTCCTTAGTGGTTATAGGTCTCTTCAGGTTTTCTATTTCTTCCTGGTTC
>NW_027409574.1:0-1176 GCF_003265705.2 Callorhinus ursinus | reverse complement strand
TGATCCCACGAGCCAGATGTGTCCCTGTCTTTTCTGCATTGGAGATGTGGTTGGTCCAATAGCAACAGCCATCACAAAATCCTCACCTCACCCCAGTAAAATGTGAGACCCATCCATAGCGTTTCAACCTTTGTTTTCACCTAACAATCACCACTCTGGTTATTTATTGGTGGACTGCCTTCTCCAGCCCCTCATTATATCATATGCCCACACGGTCAGTCTTTGCATTTCCTACCTACTGACTCCTCCGGTTTCTGATAAGTCTGAATATCTCCCAGTCTGTGTATTCTCAGTCCAGGTGGGACAGTTGATGGCATCTTTCCTCTTTCTACTGGCCAGGTTGGCCTTTTTAAACACTACTTGGTGTTAATGAACTGTGATTGAGCAAAGTTATAGTTAGGAGGGAGAGGGGAAGAAGGAATTCCCCCAGGGCTGCCTATCTCAGATCCCTACCTAAAGGAAAACATCGGGACTTAAGGGCTCCTGCACAATGGCTTACTAACATTATGACCACAGACATCATTTTATATATCTGAAACCCCAAATTTTTCTTCTATGTTTGTGGATAATAAAGCCTGTCCTGTCCCCATATGGTTGTTGTGAGTGTGAGAGAGTCCACAACGAATGCAAAGGGCTGAAAGTGTAAGCTAATGTCATCACTCTATTATTGAGAAGGTCCTGGAGCTGGCTTTTAGTCCCTTCATTTAAAAATGTACTTACTATATTATTTACACACAACTTGCATTTATTATTTTAAAAAGTCCCTCTCCCTTTTCTGTGTCTCCTGAAAGCACAATAGTCAATGGACCTTCGAGTTACACTTCGTTGATGTAACCAAAGAATTGTACATGAGCTACTTGTCTTCCAGCTATTAAGGTAGCACAAAACTATTTGCCTGGCACTCTTGAGCATTTCCGGTCATTCTGCTACTCCACTCATCTGCAGTATTAAAGGACCTTCCAGCGGAGCACACTGGGATGGAGGGGCATCTGCAGATTTCAAGGTTAGGGGAGAGGTTAGATGCAGCTGTCAGGATGAGTTTATGCATGAACATACCAGCTTTTTGCAGAAGCATGCTCTTCATACTGAAAATAAATGCCACTGGGTACAGAATCACATGTGTTTATGAGATATTAATATTGATCTTTGCATATCAAATAAAAATGGCCAAACAGG
>NW_027409573.1:0-1176 GCF_003265705.2 Callorhinus ursinus | reverse complement strand
TTAGGTTTAGGGGTAGGGTTAGGGGTTAGGGTTTGGGTAGGTGTTAGGGTTAGGCTACGGGTTAGTTTTAGGGTACAGGTTAATAGCAGTGTTAGGGACCTCTACACATGTTCCGTGCCTGCTATCACAGGAGGCTGGTGCCAACCTGGCATTGCAAGAATGAGCCAGGGGCTGCGCTTGGCATGGAACACAGCTGAGAGGGGCTTGAATCTGCTCTGGGGACCAGGCAAACCCACCCCCCTGCTGCCTGTGTCCCAGTCCCCCGTGGGAAGTTAGTCATGAACTCGTTCTGACCTTGTCCTCTCCCAACACAGACTTCCAGGGGCTCCCATTACGGTTAGGCTCAGGTCCATGGTCCCCGTCTGTGCCCATGTGCTGGGCCGTCCCCACCGTGGATCCTGGCACCCCTGAGTCCTGGTCACACATCCCTGTGGAGTCCCCTCCCCTCCAGGGTGGATGGCCAATGTGACGGCGCTGTCAGGAATAGAATGGCACAAAATGCCGGAATGTCATTTCTAAGCTGATAGAGTCTTTGACTTCTACTGGTTCCCTCTGTCCTGTGTTCATTCTCTGTCTCCTTCTCTGTCTCTGTGTCTGTGTCTCTCACAGGAGCAGATCTGTGGGTTCCATAGGCGATGTGAGAACCCTCAGAAGCCTCCCTTGTCCCCGTGTCCCTCTCTGGTCCTGGGGTTCCGTTATGGCCTAAGGCCTCCTCACCCTGACCGGAGCAGTGATTCTCGATCCTCTTCCACATGGGGACCCTGAGGCTGCAACACGGAGGGCCCTGACCTTGGTCTCCAGGCCGGTGGCCCTGTGCTCTGCCACGTTCTGCGTAGCCAGATCCTCAGCCCCCCAAGCCCCGAGTCTGTCCTCTGCTGAAAAGCACCTCGAGGGGTTAGAAACCATGTTCCCAAGACTGGGATCTCAGGGGTTCGGGGATGGATATCCAAGGCCAACAGGCACTTCTACAAGACTGTCGGAACCTTGGGACAGGTTGGCTGCATCTCTGCAGCCCAAGTGACAGCCGAGTAAGTTGAGGCCTTTTGTGCTATAGCCCTCCGGACTTGGGGCTGGGTATCTCTTCCTACTCCCAAGTGCCCAGGGTGGTGGTGGATAATGGAACCCAGGCCCTGTCTTTTCCACGTGCCCTGGCAAGCCGCTGGGTCCCTTGGGGAA
>NW_027409572.1:593-1176 GCF_003265705.2 Callorhinus ursinus | reverse complement strand
ATTTAGCCTAACCTCCTCCAGTTCCGTCCTTGTAGATTCAAATGGTGGGTAGTCGTCCTTTCTGATGGCTGAATAATATCCCGTTGTATATAAGGACCACATCTTCTATATCCATTCATCTGTTGAAGGGCATCTTAGCTCCTTTTACATTTTGGCTCCTGGGGACATTGCTGCTATGAATACTGAGGTGCATATGACACTTCTTTTCACTGCATATGTATCTTTGTTGTAAATACTTAATAGTACAAATGCTAGGTCATAGGTTAGGTCTATTTTTTTAAGATTTTTTATTAATTTGAGACATAGAGATACAGAGAGAGAGCATGAGCAGGAAGACAGGTAGAGGGAGAAGGAGAAGCAGGGTCCCCGCTGAGCCAGGAGCCTGACGCATGGCTTGATCCCAGAATCCTGGGACCACAACCCGACCGAAGGCAGATGCTTAACCATCTGAACCACAGGCACCCCGGTTAGCTCTATTTTTAATGCCTTTAGGAAACTCCATATTGTTTTCCAGAGGTGCTGTACCAGCTTGCGTTCCCACCAACAATGTAAGCGGGGTTCCCCTTTTCCACATCCTCACTAA
>NW_027409572.1:0-583 GCF_003265705.2 Callorhinus ursinus | reverse complement strand
ATTTAGCCTAACCTCCTCCAGTTCCGTCCTTGTAGATTCAAATGGTGGGTAGTCGTCCTTTCTGATGGCTGAATAATATCCCGTTGTATATAAGGACCACATCTTCTATATCCATTCATCTGTTGAAGGGCATCTTAGCTCCTTTTACATTTTGGCTCCTGGGGACATTGCTGCTATGAATACTGAGGTGCATATGACACTTCTTTTCACTGCATATGTATCTTTGTTGTAAATACTTAATAGTACAAATGCTAGGTCATAGGTTAGGTCTATTTTTTTAAGATTTTTTATTAATTTGAGACATAGAGATACAGAGAGAGAGCATGAGCAGGAAGACAGGTAGAGGGAGAAGGAGAAGCAGGGTCCCCGCTGAGCCAGGAGCCTGACGCATGGCTTGATCCCAGAATCCTGGGACCACAACCCGACCGAAGGCAGATGCTTAACCATCTGAACCACAGGCACCCCGGTTAGCTCTATTTTTAATGCCTTTAGGAAACTCCATATTGTTTTCCAGAGGTGCTGTACCAGCTTGCGTTCCCACCAACAATGTAAGCGGGGTTCCCCTTTTCCACATCCTCACTAA
>NW_027409571.1:0-1177 GCF_003265705.2 Callorhinus ursinus | reverse complement strand
AAAGCCCAGGGCCAGATGGCTTCCCAGGGGAATTCTACCAAACATTTAAAGAAGAATTAATTCTTATTCTTCTGAAACTGTGCCAAAAAAGAGAAAGGGAAGGAAAACTTCCAAACTCATTTTATGAGCCAGCATTACCTTGATCCCAAAATCAGAGAGAGACCCCACCAAAAAGGAGAATTACAGACCAATATCCCTGATGAACATGTCTGCAAAAATTCTTACCAAAATACTAGCGAGTAGGATCCAACAGTACATTAAAAGGATTATTTACCATGACCAAGTGGGATTTATCCCTGGGCTGTAAGGTTGGTTCAACATCTGCCAATCAATGTGATATAATACATTAATAAAAGAAAGAACAAGAAACATATGATCCTCTCAATAGATGCAGAAAAAGCATTTGACAAAGTACAGCATCCTTTCTTGATCAAAACTCTTCACAGTGTAGGGATAGAGGGTACATACCTCAATATCATAAAAGCCATCTATGAAAAACCCACAGCAAATATCATTCTCAATGGGGAAAAACCGACAGCTTCCCTCCTAAGGTCAGAAACACGGCAGGGATGTCCACTATCACCACTGCTATTCAACATCGTACTAGAAGTCCTAGCCACAGCAATCAGGCAACAAAAAGAAATAAAAGGCATCTGAATAGGCAAAGAAGTCAAACTCTCACTCTGCAGATGATATGATACTTTATGCAGAAAACCCAAAAGACACCACCCCAAAACTGCTAGAACTCATATAGGAATTCAGTAAAGTGGCAGGATATAAAATCGACGCACAGAAATCAGTGGCATTTCTATACACCAACAACAAGACAGAAGAAAGAGAAATTAAGGAGTCAATCCCATTTACAATTGCACCCAAAACCCTAAGATACCTAGGAATAAACCTAACCAAAGAGGCAAAGAATCTGTACTCAGAAAACTATAAAATACTCATGAAAGAAATTGAGGAAGACACAAAGAAATGGAAAAAAGTTCAATGCTCATGGATTGGAAGAACAAATATTGTGAAGATATCAATGCTACCTAGAGCAATCTACACATTTAATGGAATCTCTATCAAAATACCATCAACTTTTTTCAAAGAAATGGAACCAGAAAAGACCCTGAATAGCCAGAGGAATGTTGAAAAAGAAAAGCAAAGCTGGTGGCATCACAATCTG
>NW_027409570.1:0-1177 GCF_003265705.2 Callorhinus ursinus | reverse complement strand
AACACCCTCCAGTTCCATCCACGTCGTTGCAAATGGCAAGATCTCATTCCTTTTGATGGCTGCATAATATTCCATTGTGTATATATACCACCTCTTCTTTATCCATTCATCTGTCGATGGACATCTTGGCTCTTTCCACAGTTTGGCTATTGTGGACATTGCTGCTATAAACATTGGGATGCACGTACCCCTTCGGATCCCTACATTTGTATCTTTGTGGTAAATACCGAGTAGTGCAATTGCTGGATCGTATGGTAGTTTATATTCAACTGTTTGAGGAACCTACATACTGTTTTCCAGAGTGGTTGCACCAGCTTGCATTCCCACCAAAAGTGTAGGAGGGCTCCCCTTTCTCCACATCCCCGCCAACATCTGTCGTTTGCTGACTTGTTAATTTTAGCCATTCTGACTGGTGTGAGGTGGTATCTCATTGAGGTTTTGGTTTGGATTTCCCTGATGCTGAGCGCTGTTGAGCACTTTTTCATGTGTCTGTTTGCCATTTGGATGTCTTCTTTGGAAAAATGTCTGTTCATGTCTTCTGCCCATTTCTGGATTGGATTATTTGTTCTTTGGGTGTTGAGTTTGATAAGTTCTTTAGATTTTGGATACTAGCCCTTTATCTGATATGTCATTTGCAAATATTTTCTCCCATTGTGTCGGTTGTCTTTTGGTTTTGTGGACTGTTTCTTTTGCTGTGCAAAAGCTTTTTATCTTGATGAAATCCCAATAGTTCATTTTTGCCCTGGCTTCCCTTGCCTTTGGCGATGTTTCTAGGAAGAAGTTGCTGCGGCTGAGGTCAAAGAGGTTGCTACCTGTGTTCTCCTTTAGGATTTTGATGGACTCCTATCTCACGTTTAGGTCTTTCAACCATTTGGAGTCTATTTTTGTGTGTGGTATAAGGAAGTGGTCCAGTTTCATTCTTCTGCATGTGGCTGTCCAGTTTTCCCAACACCATTTGTTGAAGAGACTGTTTTTTTGCCATTGGACATTCTTTCCTGCTTTGTCAAAGATGAGCTGACCATAGAGTTGAGGGTCTATTTCTGGGCTCTCGATTCTGTTCCATTGATCTATGTGTCTGTTTTTGTGCCAGTACCATACTGTCTTGATGATGACAGCTTTGTAATAGAACTGGAAGTCCGGAATTGTGATGCCACAGGCTTTGCTTTTCTTTTTCAAT
>NW_027409569.1:0-1177 GCF_003265705.2 Callorhinus ursinus | reverse complement strand
AAAGCCCAGGGCCAGATGGCTTCCCAGGGGAATTCTACCAAACATTTAAAGAAGAATTAATTCTTATTCTTCTGAAACTGTGCCAAAAAAGAGAAAGGGAAGGAAAACTTCCAAACTCATTTTATGAGCCAGCATTACCTTGATCCCAAAATCAGAGAGAGACCCCACCAAAAAGGAGAATTACAGACCAATATCCCTGATGAACATGTCTGCAAAAATTCTTACCAAAATACTAGCGAGTAGGATCCAACAGTACATTAAAAGGATTATTTACCATGACCAAGTGGGATTTATCCCTGGGCTGTAAGGTTGGTTCAACATCTGCCAATCAATGTGATATAATACATTAATAAAAGAAAGAACAAGAAACATATGATCCTCTCAATAGATGCAGAAAAAGCATTTGACAAAGTACAGCATCCTTTCTTGATCAAAACTCTTCACAGTGTAGGGATAGAGGGTACATACCTCAATATCATAAAAGCCATCTATGAAAAACCCACAGCAAATATCATTCTCAATGGGGAAAAACCGACAGCTTCCCTCCTAAGGTCAGAAACACGGCAGGGATGTCCACTATCACCACTGCTATTCAACATCGTACTAGAAGTCCTAGCCACAGCAATCAGGCAACAAAAAGAAATAAAAGGCATCTGAATAGGCAAAGAAGTCAAACTCTCACTCTGCAGATGATATGATACTTTATGCAGAAAACCCAAAAGACACCACCCCAAAACTGCTAGAACTCATATAGGAATTCAGTAAAGTGGCAGGATATAAAATCGACGCACAGAAATCAGTGGCATTTCTATACACCAACAACAAGACAGAAGAAAGAGAAATTAAGGAGTCAATCCCATTTACAATTGCACCCAAAACCCTAAGATACCTAGGAATAAACCTAACCAAAGAGGCAAAGAATCTGTACTCAGAAAACTATAAAATACTCATGAAAGAAATTGAGGAAGACACAAAGAAATGGAAAAAAGTTCAATGCTCATGGATTGGAAGAACAAATATTGTGAAGATATCAATGCTACCTAGAGCAATCTACACATTTAATGGAATCTCTATCAAAATACCATCAACTTTTTTCAAAGAAATGGAACCAGAAAAGACCCTGAATAGCCAGAGGAATGTTGAAAAAGAAAAGCAAAGCTGGTGGCATCACAATCTG
>NW_027409568.1:0-1177 GCF_003265705.2 Callorhinus ursinus | reverse complement strand
TGGCTCCAAACTCTTTCTTCTTTCCCCCTTGTCACCCAACTCACTCCAAGGGTGTCCTCCCCTTCTGACCCCCAGCTGGGCAGTCAGAGTGGTGTGTGTGTGTGGGTGGGTGTGCAGGTGCACATGCCTCTATGTGGCTGGCGATGCCAAGGTCATGTCCCCATATGGGACTGGGTGTGTAGCTATCCCCGAGGATCTGAGGGGCTCTCACCCCCAAAGCGAACCTCATGGGAGGCTTGGGGCTGGTCTAGGACTGGAGAGCAGCCCTACTCCTTGGGCTCTGCACCCCTCATTTCTCTTGGGCCAGTGCCTGCCTCTCTTGACCCAGGTTCCCAACTGTCCCTGAGGGTTGGACATGGAAATGCTTGAAAGTGGCCACTCCTCCAGGGGTAGGTGGGGACAGATGCACCAGGGACACAGGCCTCCCCACCGAGAAGGACAGCCAGGTGTGTCATGGCCAGGTTTGCAAAGGGGACCTGCACATAGCACCTATAAAGCGAACCAGCCCTGCGGGGGATGTACACGAGACCCATGGCTCTGCGCGTGATTGGACCCCACAATTCCTCACCACAGCCGACTGCTCCGTGACCCCAAATTCCGCTGGGCCCCGCAACCACGGCCACCCTGGGCGGCAGGCCTTAGGATGCAAGGCCAGGTAGGTAGGACATCTGGGGACGCACAGGTCATTGAATACCCTCCACCCCGCTGGCCTGGAATGCAGACTCACTCTCAGGGTCCAGCTAAGTGCAGAGCTGGGCCAGTGGATCTGGAGGCATTAGTGGAGGCCGACTCAGGACAGGGAGATCAGTCCAACCCATCCCCTTTTCCTCTACTCCTTCTGCCTTGTCTTCCTAGCAGGACCCAGGGCAGAGGTCCAGCCTGTCCCTGGCTGTAACCCTGGCTGGAGTCAGAGGGGCGGAATGGAGCCCGGGGAGGAGGGGCCCACCAGCAGGATGCCCGAGTGTGAAGGGTGTCGTTACTGTAATGAGGGACCCCATGGGCATTCAGGATTCAGCCCTCTTTAGACATGACCAGTGGCCCCAGGACTCGGCCCCTGCCCCATCCTTCACTCTCCACAAGGCCCTGCATCCTCCCTAGCCCAGTCCTTGTCCACAGCCAGTCCTCCCTCTGGCCCCAGGAAATCCAGGGGCTCCGGGGGCTGCAAAATCATTACAAG
>NW_027409567.1:1030-1177 GCF_003265705.2 Callorhinus ursinus | reverse complement strand
GAGGGGTTGACGCCACAGGCATCCCGAGAAACAGGTGCTGAGATTGCCGGGCAAGACCTCCGACACCACCCGGAACAATGTCCCAGGGGGTTGTTCACCAGACAGTGGTCCAGGAGCTGGAGCCCACGGAAGCCAAGGCCGAGGGTG
>NW_027409567.1:361-930 GCF_003265705.2 Callorhinus ursinus | reverse complement strand
CAGCTGCTCCACCACCTGAGGACCTAGACCCGGCTCTGGAGGGACAGGTAGTGCCTGCAGTGACTTCAGGAGGAGACCAGGAGCCGGCAGGTGACCCGGCACCTGCCCACGGAGAGCCTGGCGCTGTCTAGGAAGAAATGGCACCTGCTCTTGCCCCAGCCCCTGCCCCTGCTACAGTTCCTGCCACTCCCCCTTCCCCCGCCCCAACCCCTGCCCCTGCCTCAGACCCGATCCTGCCCTTGCACTTACCCATTCCCTTTCCCCTGCCTCTTCCCCTGCTTGTGCCCCTGCCCCTGCCCCTACCTCTGTTCTTGCTCCTGCCCCTGCCAGAGCCACTTTCCCTGACCCAGATCCTACCCTTGCTCCTGCCCCTGTCCGTACTCCTGTCAGAGCCACTGTCCCTTCCCCTGCCCCTGCCAGGGGTCCTGTTCCTGCCCCTGACCCAGATCCTGTCCCTGCTCCTGCCCTGGATCCTGCACCTGCCACTACTGTTGACCCTGTCCCTCCCCTTGCCCCTGCCCCTGACCCTGCTCTTACCTCTGTCCCTGCCCCTGTCACTGCCCCTATCC
>NW_027409567.1:0-261 GCF_003265705.2 Callorhinus ursinus | reverse complement strand
TGCTCCTGCCCCTGCCAGAGCCACTTTCCCTGACCCAGATCCTACCCTTGCTCCTGCCCCTGTCCGTACTCCTGTCAGAGCCACTGTCCCTTCCCCTGCCCCTGCCAGGGGTCCTGTTCCTGCCCCTGACCCAGATCCTGTCCCTGCTACTGCCCTGGATCCTGCACCTGCCACTACTGTTGACCCTGTCCCTCCCCTTGCCCCTGCCCCTGAACCTGCTCTTACCTCTGTCCCTGCCCCTGTCACTGCCCCTATCCTGAG
>NW_027409566.1:0-1177 GCF_003265705.2 Callorhinus ursinus | reverse complement strand
GCAGCAGGGAGAAGGGCAGGACCAAGGAGGGGGCTCCCAGCCTCCATGCACAGGGGGAGGCGGTCCCACCCCTGGGCCTGCAGGGAGGCCAGGGAGGTGGCATCTGCTGAGCCCAGTGGGGGGCAGTCCCGGGAATGGGGCAAAGTGCCCCCCTCTGCCCTCCAGGCCCCCATGGAATGCTGGTGCGGGGCAGCCCCCAGAGGGCCTGGAGAGCAGACAGGAGAGTCCGCCTCGGGCACAGGGCAGGCAGAAAAGGGTCCAGGAGCAATTTGGAGACGGACCCACACACACAACTCTATTTCAACCAAAGTGTGCCTGTGTGTGTTACTGCCTGCATTCGCACCCACATATGTAGTGAGAATCTCTGCAACTCCTACGATGTCTCTGGCGCTGTCCTGCCGTGAGGGGCGAGGCCCGAGGACCCCCAGGGCTTCCGTCCTAGTGAGGGGCAAGGCCAGGGAAGCCAGAGCAAGGGGACAAGGAATAACAATCTCTGCTCTGCGGAGAATTCGAATAGGGTGATGGCTACCGGGGTCAGGGGCCACACCCAGAGGGTCGTTCAGGCTGAGATGAAGGTCACGGGAGGTAGGCTGGGAGAGCAGGGGACAGAATGTTCCAGGCAGGGAGAACAGGAGTATAAAGGCCGAGGCAGGGCTGTGCTGCCGGGGCTGGGGAAACAGGACACAGGTGACAGGGAAGGGGGCTGGAAGCAGGGGCCCTGCCCAGAGCTCTGCTTCATGCAGGGTAGAGACACCGGGGCGGGTGTAGACCTGGAGACAGGGGTGGTGGCTGGGCACGGGTGTGATGTGTGTTCTGCACAGATCTGCGTGGCTTTGGGGACAAGGGAACGAGGGGAGGGGGAGACGGGGCTGGGTCCTGGGAGGGGGCTCACAGGGTGTGCACGGAGCACTGGGGGCTGGCACTGGGGTGGTCATCATGGAGATGGAGGCGGAGGACAGATCGGGGCTGTGTTTGGGCAGTTGGGGGGTCAGAGGAGAGGCAGGAAGGAAGACTCCCACCTTCTGAAAGATCGCTGTGTGTTGTCTGGGCGTCCTCAAAGAACCCTTAGAAAAATCTCTGCATGGGGCCCTGGGGAGACTCAGCAAGGCATGGACCCACTGCACGAAGTAGGGAGCCCGCATTCTGAGGAGTGCGGCGTGGAGCAGGCCTGTCCATC
>NW_027409565.1:0-1177 GCF_003265705.2 Callorhinus ursinus | reverse complement strand
AAAGCCCAGGGCCAGATGGCTTCCCAGGGGAATTCTACCAAACATTTAAAGAAGAATTAATTCTTATTCTTCTGAAACTGTGCCAAAAAAGAGAAAGGGAAGGAAAACTTCCAAACTCATTTTATGAGCCAGCATTACCTTGATCCCAAAATCAGAGAGAGACCCCACCAAAAAGGAGAATTACAGACCAATATCCCTGATGAACATGTCTGCAAAAATTCTTACCAAAATACTAGCGAGTAGGATCCAACAGTACATTAAAAGGATTATTTACCATGACCAAGTGGGATTTATCCCTGGGCTGTAAGGTTGGTTCAACATCTGCCAATCAATGTGATATAATACATTAATAAAAGAAAGAACAAGAAACATATGATCCTCTCAATAGATGCAGAAAAAGCATTTGACAAAGTACAGCATCCTTTCTTGATCAAAACTCTTCACAGTGTAGGGATAGAGGGTACATACCTCAATATCATAAAAGCCATCTATGAAAAACCCACAGCAAATATCATTCTCAATGGGGAAAAACCGACAGCTTCCCTCCTAAGGTCAGAAACACGGCAGGGATGTCCACTATCACCACTGCTATTCAACATCGTACTAGAAGTCCTAGCCACAGCAATCAGGCAACAAAAAGAAATAAAAGGCATCTGAATAGGCAAAGAAGTCAAACTCTCACTCTGCAGATGATATGATACTTTATGCAGAAAACCCAAAAGACACCACCCCAAAACTGCTAGAACTCATATAGGAATTCAGTAAAGTGGCAGGATATAAAATCGACGCACAGAAATCAGTGGCATTTCTATACACCAACAACAAGACAGAAGAAAGAGAAATTAAGGAGTCAATCCCATTTACAATTGCACCCAAAACCCTAAGATACCTAGGAATAAACCTAACCAAAGAGGCAAAGAATCTGTACTCAGAAAACTATAAAATACTCATGAAAGAAATTGAGGAAGACACAAAGAAATGGAAAAAAGTTCAATGCTCATGGATTGGAAGAACAAATATTGTGAAGATATCAATGCTACCTAGAGCAATCTACACATTTAATGGAATCTCTATCAAAATACCATCAACTTTTTTCAAAGAAATGGAACCAGAAAAGACCCTGAATAGCCAGAGGAATGTTGAAAAAGAAAAGCAAAGCTGGTGGCATCACAATCTG
>NW_027409564.1:1030-1177 GCF_003265705.2 Callorhinus ursinus | reverse complement strand
GAGGGGTTGACGCCACAGGCATCCCGAGAAACAGGTGCTGAGATTGCCGGGCAAGACCTCCGACACCACCCGGAACAATGTCCCAGGGGGTTGTTCACCAGACAGTGGTCCAGGAGCTGGAGCCCACGGAAGCCAAGGCCGAGGGTG
>NW_027409564.1:361-930 GCF_003265705.2 Callorhinus ursinus | reverse complement strand
CAGCTGCTCCACCACCTGAGGACCTAGACCCGGCTCTGGAGGGACAGGTAGTGCCTGCAGTGACTTCAGGAGGAGACCAGGAGCCGGCAGGTGACCCGGCACCTGCCCACGGAGAGCCTGGCGCTGTCTAGGAAGAAATGGCACCTGCTCTTGCCCCAGCCCCTGCCCCTGCTACAGTTCCTGCCACTCCCCCTTCCCCCGCCCCAACCCCTGCCCCTGCCTCAGACCCGATCCTGCCCTTGCACTTACCCATTCCCTTTCCCCTGCCTCTTCCCCTGCTTGTGCCCCTGCCCCTGCCCCTACCTCTGTTCTTGCTCCTGCCCCTGCCAGAGCCACTTTCCCTGACCCAGATCCTACCCTTGCTCCTGCCCCTGTCCGTACTCCTGTCAGAGCCACTGTCCCTTCCCCTGCCCCTGCCAGGGGTCCTGTTCCTGCCCCTGACCCAGATCCTGTCCCTGCTCCTGCCCTGGATCCTGCACCTGCCACTACTGTTGACCCTGTCCCTCCCCTTGCCCCTGCCCCTGACCCTGCTCTTACCTCTGTCCCTGCCCCTGTCACTGCCCCTATCC
>NW_027409564.1:0-261 GCF_003265705.2 Callorhinus ursinus | reverse complement strand
TGCTCCTGCCCCTGCCAGAGCCACTTTCCCTGACCCAGATCCTACCCTTGCTCCTGCCCCTGTCCGTACTCCTGTCAGAGCCACTGTCCCTTCCCCTGCCCCTGCCAGGGGTCCTGTTCCTGCCCCTGACCCAGATCCTGTCCCTGCTACTGCCCTGGATCCTGCACCTGCCACTACTGTTGACCCTGTCCCTCCCCTTGCCCCTGCCCCTGAACCTGCTCTTACCTCTGTCCCTGCCCCTGTCACTGCCCCTATCCTGAG
>NW_027409563.1:0-1178 GCF_003265705.2 Callorhinus ursinus | reverse complement strand
TCTCTTCTCTGTTCTCTATTACCCTCTCCTAGTTTCACAATATCTGTTTCTCCTCTGATTTTCTATCTTTGTCTCTCTGTAGCTCTCCAGGTCTCACACTCTCTCCTTCACTGCCCATTCAACTTCCCTCTTATCTGAAGTCTTAACACTTTCACTGACATCACATCTCATGTATCATTCATCAAACTTACACTGTATGTGCTCTCTCCTCAACTTCATAAGAAATCCTCTAAAGTAGGCAATGATGGACCACCCAACTCAGTATTTCCAGTTCCTGTGTTCATCCCACTCTTATTTAGAGAAAACTAAAACAAGTGTTGATAATGAAGAGTTCATCTCAAACACTGCCTCTCAACAGAGATGTGCATCAGAATCTATTTGTGTTTCTTTGAAAATCAGAATCCTTTTCCCTATACCATGCCTTGTGAATAAATGTGCAGAACCCTCCATCTTAAGTTCCCAATATGTTTGTGAGCCATAATCTGGGGATGAACCTCTGATGTAATTAGTGGTTATGGCAGTGAGGGGGCTCCAAAAAGTGGCACAGGACCAAAAAATATATATTGGGGTGTAAAGAGCCCTATGTGACCAGAGAATCTGATGGACTAAAAAAACACCCAAGAGGTTACTCAGCTAGACATTCAGATATTTTGGCTCACCCTTCAAACACCATCAGCATCAATTTTAAGAAAGCATGAGTACATCTTTTGCAGGGTAGGAGAATGTACTAAAATGTGTGGGCGTGTGTGTCTGTAATGGCACATGGCCTAACAGATACTCAAGAGGCCAGGAACAGCAGTGGCAAAAAGACCCCTGGTATGTGTTCTCAGAGTCTACAAACCGTCTTTGATTGTGCCTGGGCTACCTTGGTCTGTGCCAAGTATGGAAAGGTCAAAACAACCTGATAACAATATCATTTCTGGCTGCAGGTATCAGGACTGCAATAGAAAGGAAGAAAACATGGCAATTTCAGCCATTTGGGAAGCATAGCCTGATTTCCCAAAAACTCCAGTTGGCTGCTCCATTCCTGTCCTCTGAAGATTAGCTTTAGCTACCAGGTGCCCTTTCTCATGCTCATGGGGTTGCCCAGTAGAAACCTAAAGATACATAAATGGAAAGAGAGAAGTAGATCTGAACAGTCCTTACCCAAGAGGTCATTCTGAGGAAGCCAGTCCACA
>NW_027409562.1:0-1178 GCF_003265705.2 Callorhinus ursinus | reverse complement strand
TTGTATCAGTATTATCAACAATAACCAAGTTATGGAAAGAGCCCAAATGACCATCAACTGATGAATGGTTAAAGAAGATGTGGTATATGCATTTGCAATGGAACATTACTCAGCCATGAAAGAGGATGAAATCTTGCCATTTGCAGCGACATGGATGGAACCTAGAGTATATTATGCTAAGTGAAATAAGTCAGTCAGAGAAAGACAAATAGCATATGACTTCCCTCATATGTGGGATGTCAAAAAGAAAACTGATGGGAAGGAGTCCAAGATGGCAGAGGAGTAGGAGACCATAATTTTGTCTGGTCCCAGGAATTCAGCTAGATAGCTATCAAATCATTCTGAACACCTGGGAACTCAACTGGAGTTCTAAGAAAAGAATAGCTGCAATTCTAAAAATAGAAAAGCGACTACTTTCTGCAAGGTGGGAGGTGTGGAGAAGTGAATCCGTGGTGAAATACAGAAAGACAGATCATGAGAGGAGGTAACCTCTGTTAGCTGGCTACCGGCAAGTGATAAAGCAGTGGAGCACAAAACCAGAACTTTTAGAGTCTGTTCCCACATGAGGGCCATTGCTCAGGTGGACAAGTAGGGGCGGAACCCTAGCTGGGACAGTGTGGTGTTAGGATCCTCAGGGTCACGGGAAGACTGGTGGTGCCTGAGTATGTCAGTGTTCACAGGCATTGGTGTGGGGAGGCTGGCTGCAATGGGTGAGCTCAGGAGTTGGCTCTTGGCTTGGGTTTGCCATAAACTGTGAACCTCAGCACAGGTGGGAGACTGCTCTCTGAACAGGGGCCCAACAAATGGCAGAATGGCGAGACTCTTCTTTCTCCCCTTCGAGGAGTGGTGCGGGAGTGTGCTGCAGGAGTGTGCAGGGTTTGGAGACTCCAGATGGGGTCGAGTGCCTGAGGTAGAAATGCTCAGTCACAGGCCAGGTGAGCACAAAATGCGGCAGGAGACCAGGGAGACAGGAGTGACTCACTGCTTTTCTCTGAGGGCTCACTGAGGAGTGGGGGCCTGAGCTTTCCTCTCTGGGGCTGGAGGTTGGGAGTCTGCCATTTTCATTCTCATCCTCTAAAGCTGCATGAAAAGCCTTCAGGGAACAAAAGTCACATAGAGCAAACTGGAGCAGATTAATTAGCTTGGCTCCCTGGCAAGGGTGGTTTAATTCCACTCCG
>NW_027409561.1:0-1178 GCF_003265705.2 Callorhinus ursinus | reverse complement strand
GCTGTCTTGCAGGGAAACTTCCACCTCCAAAGTGGCCCACACACAAGGCAGAGACCTTCTGTAGTGCAGGTGGCTGGAGTAGCCCAGTGTCTGTCCCTCAGCTGTTGGACACGCAAGGCCAAGCGGGCTTGTGATTGTATCAGACCTTGCTTCAAATAAGCCCTCCATGGCTGCTGCCATTAGCCCCTGATGCCTAGCAGCGTTGGTGGGAGGGCTGAGGAGCCGCTTGGCTTGGAAGCTCTGCTTGCCCTGGCCGTTGGTGCTCTCGGAGCTCAGTCCTTCACCGAGTTCTGCCGAGAGGGAAAAAGATGAAAGGAAGTCGTCATGTGGATTAGTGGTGTCTTTATTTTTGTTCATTTGTCGTCACTTCAGATGTTACTTTGTGAATGTACTTTTTTTTCCTTAGGCAAAAAGATGAGTGTCAGTTCCCACCACCAACTTAATCAAAATAGAATAATAGTCTTAACCAGGGTCATGTAGAGACAGCATTCCCAAGCAAGAATAAAACTGACATTGATTTCTTTGCCTGGAAATAAAAAATAAGTGTCTGTGAGTCATCTTTGGATTTGCATTAGAAACAGGAATACAAATGAATGCCACCCTGTCTGCATAACCTACAGATTTCAAAAATATGTTTTGATTTGATGCATTTTAAGCCAAATATGCAAAGTTTACTAAAATCCTAAAATTTTCCAGTGAGGTATTCAAAGTTTGAGTTTTTGCTTGTTGATGACTCATTTTCTCTTTTGTTTTCTGTTTTTGTTCTTGATTTACCTTAACCTACCTGCTGACTCACGCCATCCAACCAACAGACAACACGAAAACCATGTCTCCAACTGTATGTTGTGCACCTGCTGCTCAAACATCCCAATTTGTAAATAATACGCAAATATCCATCCATGACGTCACATATAGGAAACGGTTGGTTTCATGACTTTCAATAGTTCTTAAAATTCCTTGCTTTGCTTGCTCTCCTCCTGTTCTTCCTTCCATTTCCTGTGACCCCTCACCACTGCCTTCTTGAGGGGTGTGGTCAGAGTCTGGCAGTACACCCATCACCTCTGGCCTCTTTTTCTCGGCTCCTGGGCTCCAGCAGGGGCTTCTGAAGGCCCTCCCAGGAGCCACTGGATTCAGGAGCTGGCCTTGGGTCTAGAGAGTAGGTATAGGGTCTTCTGAGT
>NW_027409560.1:0-1178 GCF_003265705.2 Callorhinus ursinus | reverse complement strand
CTGGACCCTGAGAGTGAGTCTGCATTCCAGGCCAGCTGGGTGTGGGGTATTCAATGACCTGTGCGTCTCCAGATGTCCTATCCACCTGGCCTTTCACCCTAATGCCTGCCGCCCAGGGTGGGCGTGGTTGCGGGGCCCAGCGGACTTTGGGACCACAGAGCAGTTGGCTGTGGTAAGGGAATGTGGAGGCCCAGTCAGGTGCAGAGCCATGGGTCTCGTGTATATCTGCCACAGGGCTGGTTCGCTGTACAGGTGCTGTGTGCAGGTCCCCTTTGCACACCTGGCCATGACACAGCTGGCTGGCCCACTCGGTGGTGAATGATACACCTACACCCTCTGTGTAGGTATGGGCAGTTGGCCCCTGACGACCTGGTCAGCTCATGCACACGCAGTTGGCCACCTTAGTTACCCTACGATTTTCCACCAGTTCTCTTGTTACGCATTGGGCTTGTGACGGTCACCTACACATGTACCACCCAAGAGGGGGAGAGTGCTTCCTCCCCAAGATTCTTTCAAATAAGGTAGCTTCAGACTGGCCCCCAAAAGTCCCTTTGTCAACATGGTGCCTGAAGGGCCCCTCAGCTTTTCACACAGCAAAGGCTTACAGAGATGTGTGTTGGGGTCACCCTGGCCCCATTAGTCCCCTCCAAGACCTGGACTCTACTTATAGTCCTCTCTTTTATTTGCAGACAATCTTTTGAGGCTTCCATACCTATTCATGCACTAGTAACCCCTCTTTCTCCTACCTGTTTCAGTCAGTTTCCTCCTGCCCTGTTAGCCTCAGACCAGTCCCCCAAACATGTGCACCCCCAGGGTGAAGAGTGCTTCCTCCCTCAAATTCTTTCAAAGGTGGCAGCTTAATACTGGGTAAAGGCTGTCCCTTTTTGAACAGGGTGCCTGAAGGATCTTAGGACTTCTCAAAGAACCAGGGCAGATGGATATCTGGTTGTCTCAGCACCATTTGTGGAAGAGATTATTCTTTCACCCATTGAATAGATTCAGGTGTTTAATCCATTTACTTTTAATGTTTTTTATACTTGAATGTACATCTGTCATTTTATAGTTACTTCCTGTATGTCTCATGTCATTTTTTTGGTTCCTTTATTCTTCATTTAGTTCTTTTTTACATTTAGTGAATATTTTCTAGTGTAACATGTTAATTGCTTTAGTGATTTTTT
>NW_027409559.1:0-1178 GCF_003265705.2 Callorhinus ursinus | reverse complement strand
TTGTATCAGTATTATCAACAATAACCAAGTTATGGAAAGAGCCCAAACGACCATCAACTGATGAATGGTTAAAGAAGATGTGGTATATGCATTTGCAATGGAACATTACTCAGCCATGAAAGAGGATGAAATCTTGCCATTTGCAGCGACATGGATGGAACCTAGAGTATATTATGCTAAGTGAAATAAGTCAGTCAGAGAAAGACAAATAGCATATGACTTCCCTCATATGTGGGATGTCAAAAAGAAAACTGATGGGAAGGAGTCCAAGATGGCAGAGGAGTAGGAGACCATAATTTTGTCTGGTCCCAGGAATTCAGCTAGATAGCTATCAAATCATTCTGAACACCTGGGAACTCAACTGGAGATCTAAGAAAAGAATAGCTGCAATTCTAAAAATAGAAAAGCGACTACTTTCTGCAAGGTGGGAGGTGTGGAGAAGTGAATCCGTGGTGAAATACAGAAAGACAGATCATGAGAGGAGGTAACCTCTGTTAGCTGGCTACCGGCAAGTGATAAAGCAGTGGAGCACAAAACCAGAACTTTTAGAGTCTGTTCCCACATGAGGACCATTGCTCAGGTGGACAAGTAGGGGCGGAACCCTAGCTGGGACAGTGTGGTGTTAGGATCCTCAGGGTCACGGGAAGACTGGTGGTGCCTGAGTATGTCAGTGTTCACAGGCATTGGTGTGGGGAGGCTGGCTGCAATGGGTGAGCTCAGGAGTTGGCTCTTGGCTTGGGTTTGCCATAAACTGTGAACCTCAGCACAGGTGGGCGACTGCTCTCTGAACAGGGGCCCAACAAATGGCAGAATGGCGAGACTCTTCTTTCTCCCCTGGGAGGAGTGGTGCGGGAGTGTGCTGCAGGAGTGTGCAGGGTTTGGAGACTCCAGATGGGGTCGAGTGCCTGAGGTAGAAATGCTCAGTCACAGGCCAGGTGAGCACAAAATGCGGCAGGAGACCAGGGAGACAGGAGTGACTCACTGCTTTTCTCTGAGGGCTCACTGAGGAGTGGGGGCCTGAGCTTTCCTCTCTGGGGCTGGAGGTTGGGAGTCTGCCATTTTCATTCTCATCCTCTAAAGCTGCATGAAAAGCCTTCAGGGAACAAAAGTCACATAGAGCAAACTGGAGCAGATTAATTAGCTTGGCTCCCTGGCAAGGGTGGTTTAATTCCACTCCG
>NW_027409558.1:0-1178 GCF_003265705.2 Callorhinus ursinus | reverse complement strand
TCTAGAACCCTCAGTTTGTTTCTCACAGTCCATAGATTCTCATGGTTCATCTCTCCCTCTGATTTCTCCCCCTTCATTTTTCCCTTCCTGCTATCTTCTCCTTCTTTTTTTTAACATATAATGTATTATTTGTTTCACAGGTACAGATCTGTGATTCATCAGTCTTGCACAATTCACAGCACTCACCATAGCACATACCCTCCCCAATGTCTATCACCCAGCCACCCCATCCCTCCCACCCCCCACCACTCCAGCAACCCACATTTTATTTCCTGAGATTAAGAATTCCTCATATCAGTGAGATCATATGATTCATGTCTTTCTCTTATTGACTTACTTCACTCAGCATAATACCCTCCAGTTCCATCCACATCATTGCAAATGGCATGATTTCATTCCTTTTGATGGCTACATAATATTCCATTGTATATATATACCACTTCTTTATCCATTCGTCTCTCAATGGACATCTTGGCTCTTTGCATAGTTTGGCTATTTTGATCATTGCTGTTATAAACATCAGGGTGCACATACCCCTTCAGATCACTACATTTTTATCTTTAGGGTAAATACCCAGTAGTGTAATTGCTGGGTCATATGGTAGCTCTATTTTCAACTTTTTGAGGAGACTCCATACTGTTTGCTAGAGTGGCTACACCAGTTTGCATTCCCAACAGTGTAGGAGGGTTCCCCTTTCTCTGCATCCCTGCCAACATCTGTGGTTTCCTGACTTGTTAATTTTAGCCATTCTGATTGGTGTGAGGTGATATCTCATTGAGGTTTTGATTTTGATTTCCCTGATGCCGAGCAATGTTGAGCACTTTTTCATGTGTCTTTTGGCCATTTGGATGTCTTCTTTGCAAAAATGTCTGTTCATGTCTTCTGCTCATTTCTTGATTGGATCATTTGTTATTTGGGTGTTGAGTTTAAGAAGTTCTTTATAGATTTTGAATACTAGCCCTTTATCTGATATGTCATTTGCAAATATTTTCTCCCATTCAGTCGGTTGTCTTTGGTTTTGTGGACTGTTTCTTTGGCTGTGCAAAAGTTTTTATCTGGATGAAGTCCCAATAGTTCATTTTTGCCCTTGCTTCCCTTGCCTTTGGCAATGTTTCTAGGAAGAAGTTGCTGCAGCTGAGGTCGAAGAGGTTGCTGCCTGTGTTCTCCTTTAGGATGTT
>NW_027409557.1:0-1178 GCF_003265705.2 Callorhinus ursinus | reverse complement strand
CTCTAAACTTCAGGGAGAATTGCTAGGTCCTGAACAATAAGCAAATCAATTCTATCAATAATAACATGGATCATTTCTATCACTCGGGATGTCATGCAGTGAGCAGATGGGGTTACCCTGACATTACAGGGTAAGCAGCGGACAGTATTCACAATGTGCATAATTAGATGCTGCTCAGGCAACAGAATACATAATACGTGAATTGCCACAGGACACCTGAATTAATTTGCTCTGATTCTTATTTAATTACTTAGACTGATATACACTACGTTTTCTCTCCCTTGCAGTTCATACTCTAGAAAAGGAATATATGCAGATGTCACTTCTTTAAACGCTCACTTAATACTGGTGATTTCCACTTTCCAGTTAGAAAACCAGTTGTTTAGCATGGTTTTTCCTTTCCTCCTTTTGAAAGATGTACACAAAAAATAAAGCTTTTTCTCCTAAAATAATCCGGAATTCACTATGAATGTATTTAAAAGGAGTGAAATAAAATCTTGTCAGAAACACTAAATGGAGGCCACCAAAGGCCAGGACTGTTCCCATCAAGAACATGCGGTAACTCACATGAGCTAAATAGAAGTTCAGAGAACTACAAAGCCGCCATCAGATCCAAATCCTGAGAGAAAATCCTTGTGCCCTCTCCTGGCTCTGGAGGGGAGGGTGCCATGTGGGGTCCTTTTCCTCACCACAGAAACTGGAGCTCACAGTGTTTTCTTTCTCCCCTGTTTGCTGCGTGCACGAGCTACAGGCAGCGCGAGCTACCTGCACCTGACCCGTACGGTTTGGGGACGCAGTGGGACGGGAGCAAATTCAGGTGACTGCCTTCATCCCAAGCAAACCGGAAGTCTAGAGGACTCTTTTACATACACCAATATTACAATCTCTCTTCTAAGCTGAAAATCCTTAAATGGCTTCTTCCTTCTTCTGACAAGACCCTCAGGAAGGAGCCTGGCTACCGTTCCCCCACATCTGCACGCTCACTCACATACAGTCTCACACGCTCAGCCATGCACACAGGTCACGCACTGTCCCGTGCTCAGTCACGCACTGTGTGAACTGCGCTTTGCAGCCTGGCTGTGTTCAGCCAAACTCTTGTTCCCTCGCACTGATTTCAGGGGGATTCCACAAATTGTCTAGCAGACATTTCCAACTCTTAGCAAGTGATAAGCAATATA
>NW_027409556.1:477-1178 GCF_003265705.2 Callorhinus ursinus | reverse complement strand
AGATACTGGGAGGATCCCCAACCCTTGAGCACTTCCTCTGCTCAGGTTCGGGTACTGGTGAGAACTTGGGGAGCTGGACCAGGAAGGAAGAGGGGGTGAGGTGAGGAAGTGCTCCTGAGGGTAATGGCAGGAGCCCAGTCCTGGCTCAAAGTCCAGCTCTCCCCATGGGGAGATGCAGGCATGCAGGAGACACCTGCTCCGACAGGAAAGAAAAGCCAAATGCCCACTATCAGCGCTGGTGCCCTAGAGCCATTCGGGACCCCCAGGAATCCAGTGCCCGCTGCTCTCCCACTGACCAAGAGCTCATGCTCATCGGTGCCCTCTGTGCTGCTTGCCAGCAGGGCTGATGGACTTGAATGTGGGAGGGAGGTGCCTGTAGCTCTCCTAATTTTTTCATGGTCAAAAGTATATTTATTTAGGCATGCATTGCTTTTATAGTCTAAAAGTTACAGAAAAAGACTAAATCTCAAAGTTTTCTTTGTTATTTGTGTGTGTGTGTTTAATTATGTTCAATTAGCCAACATGTAGCTCTTTGTTCAAGTGCATCTCTCCCTTTATTTGTTCCTTGGGTATGAATTCCAGGATTCTTGGCTACTTCCTGCCAGAACCCTCCCCACTCCCACAGTGCTGTCCAAGCTGAGGGATCGCCTTCCCTCTGCTCTTCTCTGCAATCCTCTCTACCCTGCTTCCTCTTCTGTTTC
>NW_027409556.1:0-377 GCF_003265705.2 Callorhinus ursinus | reverse complement strand
CCTCCCCACTCCCACAGTGCTGTCCAAGCTGAGGGATCGCCTTCCGTGTGCTCTTCTCTGCAATCCTCTCTACCCTGCTTCCTCTTCTGTTTCTGCAACCTCAACTGTGGTGCCCTTTTCTGGTTCTTGAATTTGCTACTTGCGCATCCTTGGGCAACAGTTTAAAATAAAGAAAATATAGGGCGCCTGGGTGGCTCAGTCATTTAGTGTCTGCCTTAGGCTCAGGTCATGATTCCAGGGTCCTGGGATTGAGGCCCACATTCGTCTCCCTACTTGGCAGGAAACCTGCTTCTCCCGCTCCCTCTCCCCCTGCTTGTGTTCCTGCTCTCGCTATCTGTCTCTCTGTCAAATAAATAAATAAAATCTTTTAAAAAATA
>NW_027409555.1:0-1178 GCF_003265705.2 Callorhinus ursinus | reverse complement strand
GAGACCTAGAATTCCTCTGGTCTCAGGAATTCAGCTGAATAGGGATCAAACCATTCAGAACACCTGCGAACTCAACAGGAGATCGAAGAGGAGAGTAACAACAAGTATCTGAACAGAGAAGCGACCACTTTCTGGAAGGTAGGACGTGTGGAGAAGTGAATCCGAGGCGATATTCGGGAGGATAGACGGCGGGGGAGGGGGCCTCCGCCGGCCGCTTCTGGCAAGTCATAGAGCCGCGGAACACAAAATCGGAACTGTTCTAAGTTGGCTCCGATGAGGGACGTCATTGCAGTGGCTAAGCAGGGGGTGGAATCCTCCCAGGACAGTGTGGTCTCAGGACCCTTGGGGTAACAGGAAGACCGGGGGTGCCTGAGTGTGCCAGAGCTCCCAGGGATCGGAGCTGGGAAGCCGGCTGCAGAGACAGAGCCGAGGCGCGGGCTCTCAGCTCGGGGTTGCCATAAACTGTGATCCGCGGCCCAGGCGGGGCACTGCTCCTCCAGCAGGGACCCAACAAGCAGCAGATCCGGGGAGACTCCCCTTCCTTCCCGGGGAGGAGCGGCGCGGAAACGCACCACAGGGATCTGCTGGGTTTGGAGAATCCACACAGGGTGGGCTGCCAGAGATAGAAACGCTCGGTCACAGGCCGGTTGAGCACGGAGAGCGGCCAGAGACCGGGGACAAGGGAGTGACTGCTTTTCTCTGGGGGCGTACTGAGGAGCGGGGCCCTGAGTTCTCAGCTCCTCCGGGTGGAGATTGGGAGGCCACCATTTTGGCCCTGGTCCTCCAAGGCTGTACGGAGAGCTTGCAGGGAACAAAAGCTCCTGAGATCAAACCCGAGCAGCTTGCTTAGCCCGGACTCACAAGGGCGGGGCAATTCCGCCTCTGGCAAAGACATTTGGAAACCACAGCAACAGGCCCCTCCCCCAGAAGATCAGCACGAACAGCCAGCAAGCCAAGACCAAGTTTACCGATCAAGGAGAACGGGAGAACTCCAGCGCTAGAGGAATACTGCAAATAGAATTCATGGCTTTTTTTTTACCATGATTCATTAGTTCATCAAAGTTAATTTTTGTTAACTGTTTTTTTTTCTTTTTTCCTTTTTCAACCAACGTCTTATCAATCTCTTTTTTTAAAAAAAAAAACGTTTTTTATTTTTCATTTTAGAGTCATATTTTATC
>NW_027409554.1:0-1178 GCF_003265705.2 Callorhinus ursinus | reverse complement strand
TCTCTTCTCTGTTCTCTATTACCCTCTCCTAGTTTCACAATATCTGTTTCTCCTCTGATTTTCTATCTTTGTCTCTCTGTAGCTCTCCAGGTCTCACACTCTCTCCTTCACTGCCCATTCAACTTCCCTCTTATCTGAAGTCTTAACACTTTCACTGACATCACATCTCATGTATCATTCATCAAACTTACACTGTATGTGCTCTCTCCTCAACTTCATAAGAAATCCTCTAAAGTAGGCAATGATGGACCACCCAACTCAGTATTTCCAGTTCCTGTGTTCATCCCACTCTTATTTAGAGAAAACTAAAACAAGTGTTGATAATGAAGAGTTCATCTCAAACACTGCCTCTCAACAGAGATGTGCATCAGAATCTATTTGTGTTTCTTTGAAAATCAGAATCCTTTTCCCTATACCATGCCTTGTGAATAAATGTGCAGAACCCTCCATCTTAAGTTCCCAATATGTTTGTGAGCCATAATCTGGGGATGAACCTCTGATGTAATTAGTGGTTATGGCAGTGAGGGGGCTCCAAAAAGTGGCACAGGACCAAAAAATATATATTGGGGTGTAAAGAGCCCTATGTGACCAGAGAATCTGATGGACTAAAAAAACACCCAAGAGGTTACTCAGCTAGACATTCAGATATTTTGGCTCACCCTTCAAACACCATCAGCATCAATTTTAAGAAAGCATGAGTACATCTTTTGCAGGGTAGGAGAATGTACTAAAATGTGTGGGCGTGTGTGTCTGTAATGGCACATGGCCTAACAGATACTCAAGAGGCCAGGAACAGCAGTGGCAAAAAGACCCCTGGTATGTGTTCTCAGAGTCTACAAACCGTCTTTGATTGTGCCTGGGCTACCTTGGTCTGTGCCAAGTATGGAAAGGTCAAAACAACCTGATAACAATATCATTTCTGGCTGCAGGTATCAGGACTGCAATAGAAAGGAAGAAAACATGGCAATTTCAGCCATTTGGGAAGCATAGCCTGATTTCCCAAAAACTCCAGTTGGCTGCTCCATTCCTGTCCTCTGAAGATTAGCTTTAGCTACCAGGTGCCCTTTCTCATGCTCATGGGGTTGCCCAGTAGAAACCTAAAGATACATAAATGGAAAGAGAGAAGTAGATCTGAACAGTCCTTACCCAAGAGGTCATTCTGAGGAAGCCAGTCCACA
>NW_027409553.1:0-1178 GCF_003265705.2 Callorhinus ursinus | reverse complement strand
ATGGTCCAGTTTCATTCTTCTGCATGTGGCTGTCCAATTTTCCCAACACCATTTGTTGAAGAGACTGTCTTTTTCTATTGGACATCCTTTCCTGCTTTGTCAAATATGAGTTGACCATAGAGTTGAGGGTCCATTTCTGGGGTCTCTATTCGGTTCCATTGATCTGTGTGTCTGTTTTTGTGCCACTACCATACTGTCTTGATGATGACAGCTTTGTAATAGAGCTGGAATTCTGGAATTGTGATGCCGAGGGAGTGGGATTTTTTTAGGTCACTGTAATAGTTGGTCCCCCGGGGGTGGGCAAGTCCTGTTCTGCTGTTGAAGTTGTCTCTAGCGGTTGGAGTGTGTATTACAATCCCATATGGAAATGGCAGGGGGGCTACAGTGGTCGGCAGGCTATTGTTATTGATGATTTTTATGGGTGGGTTCCATATGATTATGATGATATGTGTGGTCTTATGGATAGGGATCCTCATTAAGTTCCTGTAAAGAGTGCTTTTTCTGAGTTTAATAGTAGATATAGTTTTATTACTTTTAATAGGCCTCCTTCATCTTGGTACCCCAATGAGCAGTGCATTACAATGTTGCCGCATTTTACCCGTGTGTGGATTAGTGTTTGAGAATGGAAAATTTTGGCAATGCCTCTACAAATTTTACACTGGAACATCCAAAGAATAAAATTGTATTTTTGACAACAAAATAGGAAGTATCCTCCTGTGATTCTTAGTTTAAACCAGGGGAGGGGTCCTTTTTGTGGTATTGGCAATGAGTACCATAGTCCTTCCTAGGGAACATTATAACACTCTATTGGGAACTTGGTCTTTGTTATTGTGGAAGAATCAGGAGTCGACAGATTATTTGTCTCCTGTTTCATTTTCCATGAACATTTCCACAATATTTGGTTTCACACCTCTGCCATTGTGAAATCATCCCAGATTTGGCAGCAGCTCACCCTTCTGTGCAAAGGGTGTGTTTGAACCAAGATAAAAGCAGCTTCTGGGTGACTGGGAGACTCTAGGATCAGAATGCTGTTGGTAAGCAGTTACTGTGATCGTAAATTCTGAACAAGCTCCTGACATCCAGACTAAATAGAGTTCAGATTTAGAAAGTTCAGATAGAAATTTTGTGTCCATGATGACAACTAAAGAACACATGTGATCCTTAAACTGAACTGTAAC
>NW_027409552.1:310-1179 GCF_003265705.2 Callorhinus ursinus | reverse complement strand
ATGCTACCTAGAGCAATCTACACATTCAATGCAATCCCCATCAAAATACCATCCACTTTTTTCAAAGAAATGAAACAAATAATCCTAAAATTTGTATGGAACCAGAAGAGACCCCGAATAGCCAGAGGAATACTGAAAAAGAAAAGCAAAGCTGGCGGCATCACAATTCCGGACTTCCAGCTCTATTACAAAGCTGTCATCATCAAGACAGTATGGTACTGGCACAAAAACAGACGCATAGATCAATGGAACAGAATCGAGAGCCCAGAAATGGACCCTCAACTCTATGGTCAACTTATTTTTGACAAAGCAGGAAAGAATGTCCAATGGCAAAAAGACAGTCTCTTCAACAAATGGTGTTGGGAAAATTGGACAGCCACATGCAGAAGAATGAAACTGGACCATTTCCTTACACCACACACAAGAATAGACTCCAAATGGTTGAAAGACCTAAACGTGAGACAGGAGTCCATCCAAATCCTAAAGGAGAACACAGGTAGCAACCTTTTCGACCTTAGCCGCAGCAACTTCTTCCTAGAAACATCGCCAAAGGCACGGGAAGCCAGGGCAAAAATGAACTATTGGGATTTCATCAAGATAAAAAGCTTTTGCACAGCAAAAGAAACAGTCCACAAAACCAAAAGACAACCGACAGAATGGGAGAAAATATTTGCAAACGACATATCAGATAAAGGGCTAGTATCCAAAATCTATAAAGAACTTATCAAACTCAACACCCAAAGAACAAATAATCCAATCAAGAAATGGGCAGAAGACATGAACAGACATTTCTCCAAAGAAGACATCCAAATGGCCAACAGGCACATGAAAAAGTGCTCAACATCACTCGGCATCAGGGAAATCCAAAT
>NW_027409552.1:0-210 GCF_003265705.2 Callorhinus ursinus | reverse complement strand
CTGGGAAATCCAAATCAAAACCTCAATGAGATACCACCTCACACCCGTCAGAATGGCTAAAATTAACAAGTCAGGGAACGACAGATGTTGGCGGGGATGTGGAGAAAGGGGAACCCTCCTACACTGTTGGTGGGAATGCAAGCTGGTGCAACCACTCTGGAAAACAGTATGGAGGTTCCTCAAACAGTTGAAATTAGAGCTACCATTCGA
>NW_027409551.1:408-1179 GCF_003265705.2 Callorhinus ursinus | reverse complement strand
TGATGTTTCTAGGAAGAAGTTGCTGCGGTTGAGGTCGAAGAGGTTGCAATCTTTGTTCTCCTTTAGGATTTTGATGGAATCCTGTCTCATGTTTAGGTCTTTCAACCATTTGGGTCTAATTTTGTGTGTGGTGTAAGGAAATGGTCCAGTTTCATTCTTCTGCATGTGGCTGTCCACTTTTCCCAACACCATTCGTTGAAGAGACTGTCTTTTTTCCACTGGACATTCTTTCCTGCTTTTTCAAAGATAAGTTGACCATAGAGTTGAGGGTCCCTTTCTGGGCTCTCGATTCCGTTCCATTGATCTATGTTTCCGTTTCTGTACCGGTACCATACTGTCTTGATGTTGACAGCTTTGTAATAGAGCAGGAAGTCCGGAATTGGGATGCCGCCAGCTTTGCTTTTCTTTTTCAATATTCCTCAGGCTATTCGAGGTCTCTTCTGGTTCCATACACATTTCAGGATTATTTGTTCCATTTCTTTGAAAAAAGTGGATGGTATTTGGGTGGGGATTGCATTGAATGTGTAGATTGCTCTAGGTAGCATTGACATCTTTCAAAATGTTGGTTCTTCCAATCCATGAGCATGGAACGTTTTTCCATTTCGTTGTGTGTTCTTCAATTTCTTTCTTGAGTATTTTATAGTTTTCTGAGTACAGATCCTTTGCCTCTTTGGTTAAATTTATTCCTAGGTATCTTATGGTTTGGGCGAAATTGTGAATGGGATTGACTCCTTGATTTGTCTCTCTTCTGTCTTGTTGTTGGTGTATAGG
>NW_027409551.1:0-308 GCF_003265705.2 Callorhinus ursinus | reverse complement strand
TCATGCAGAAGAATGAAACTGGACCATTTCCTTACACCACACACAAAATTAGACCCAAATGGTTGAAAGACCTAAACATGAGACAGGATTCCATCAAAATCCTAAAGGAGAACAAAGATTGCAACCTCTTCGACCTCAACCGCAGCAACTTCTTCCTAGAAACATCACCGAAGGCAGAGGAAGGCAGGGCAAAAATGAATTACTGGGATTTCATCAAGATAAAAAGCTTTTGCACAGCAAAAGAAACAGTCCACAAAACCCAAAGACAACCGACTGAATGGGAGAAAATATTTGCAAATGACATATCA
>NW_027409550.1:0-1179 GCF_003265705.2 Callorhinus ursinus | reverse complement strand
CTGCTGATACTTTGTTCCTGGGAGGCCAGATTAGAAGTCGGGTGAATCCAGTTTTGTATTCCCCATTCTCATGAACTTGCCTGCCTTCCAGAGTTCTAACCCTCTTGTGCTTTCCCTTAACCTTGAGATGATATTGAATTTATTTAGTTGAGGGTTTACCTTGCCATTTATAGTTTTGTGTGGTGTTAATAAATAAGCCATGTAATCTTTTTCATGTGTGGATTTTGTTTTTGTTTTGTTTTTTATGTTATGTTAGTCACCATACAATACATCATTAGTTTTTGATGTGGTGATCCACAATTCATTGTTTTCGTATAACATCTAGTGCTCCATACAGTACGTGCCCTCCTTAATACGCATCACTGGGCTAACCCATCCCCCCACCCCCTCCCCTCTAAAACCCTCAGTTTGTTTCTCAGAGTCCATAGTCTCTCATGTTTCATCTCCCCCTCTGATTTCTGCCCCTTCATTTTCCCCTTCCTTCTCGAATGTCCTCCATGCTTATGTTCCACAAATAAGTGAAACCATATGATAATTTACTTCTCTGCTTGACTTATTTCACTTAGCATGATCTCCTCCAGTCCCATCCATGTTGATGCAAATGGTGGGTATTCATCCTTTCTGGTGGCTGAGGAATATTCCATCGTATATATGGACCACATCTTCCTTATCCATTCTTCTGTCGAAGGGCATCTCGGCTCTCTCCACAGTTTGGCTATTGCGGACATTACTGCTATGAACAGTGGGGTGCATATGGCCCTTCTTTTCACTACATCTGTGTCTTTGGGGCAAATAACCAGTAGTGTAATTGCTGTGTCATAGGATAGATTTATTTTTAACATTTTGAGGAAACTCCACACTTTTTAAAAATTTGATTATGTTATGTTATTCACCATACAGGATATCATTAGTTTTTGATGTAGTGTTCCATGATTCACTGTTTGTGTATAACACCCAGTGCTCCATGCAGAATCTGCCCTCTTTAATACCCATCACCAGGCTAAACTCTCCCCCTACCCTCCTCCCCTCTAGAACCCTCAGTTTGTTTTTCACAGTCCATCTTCTCTCATGGTACGTCTCCCCCTCTCAATGACTCCCCTTCATTCTGCGTCTCCTGTTATCCTCCTCTTTATTTTTAATTTTTTATTGTTATGTTAATCACCATATATTCCATAATTT
>NW_027409549.1:0-1179 GCF_003265705.2 Callorhinus ursinus | reverse complement strand
GACAAGGGGTTGATGGGGCGGAAAGTAAGAGTCCTCATGACCTGGGGAAGCAGGGACTGAGAATGGGAGTGGGAAGGAGAGGTTAGAGGTGGGGGGCTTGGGAACAGTGGGTAGAGGGGTTCCACCAGCTGGGGCAGTATGAGAACCCATCTCTGATGCAGGATGACTTATATCTCATGTTTCCAGGAGTTAGGATCAGCCCCTGACCCAGGGGACTGTTCGTCAGGAGTCCTAGAGACGCACATATCTACTTACTCTTATCGGACCCTTGAGGAAACTTCACCTGTGCCTGTTGTTTGGGAGGAAGTATTTCCTGTGCTCTTCAAGGTCCATTTGGCTGAATCAGAATCAAAATGAATTTGGCAGATTAGCAGTTCAAAATCAATATTAATAGCCTACATAACGTGAATCCACACAGACATGGAGAATTCCAATCACAGTCAGGCAACATGACACTTATATGAGTGAAGCAGAGGGTAGGGGTCTGAGGATCAAAGAGGTGAAAGAGCATTAGCAGGACGGTGAGAGGACATGTTTGCCAACAAAGGTTGTCGTGCTCTGTAGATACATGTCTTAGGTACAGAGGACCCCCTGCTAATAGCTCTCTTCCTGGTACAAGCAGGCAGTTTTGGGGGAGGTGTAGAGCTTTTCTTAGATCTGATGAGTTTCATTTCCTTTTGAGTAAATAATGCTCACACCAAAGTGGCCCATCTTGGGGCAGCCTATCCTTGGCCAGGTCCCTCCCTCCTCTGAAACTCCCCAAAGTTACACATGTCCAAAGTGGGGCTAGACGATTGTTCAGTTTGGTTGACACTCCTGACAATAGGCCGGTTTAGTTAAATTTATTATAGGAGGGGGTGATGCAGGTGTGTTCTGAAAGTAAGGCCTGGGGTTCTAGAAATCAGGTATTAAACGAGAGACATTTCTTGGAAATAAGCAAAATGATGGTTAATGATTGATTCAAATTATAATACAGTTCCCAAGTTCTGAGGGTAGCAGGGGAGAAGTCTTCTAGATGTCAAGCTCAAATATCTTCAGATAGAGTGACAGCAGGCAGTGACCATCTGACAGATTTTCCTGGTTTGTAGTTCAAATGTGTCTGGTGAACCCTGAGTGGTCCACAGAGCAACAGGAACAAAGACCGTCTCTATGCGAGTGGCTCTGTTAGTTTTTCTGAAG
>NW_027409548.1:633-1179 GCF_003265705.2 Callorhinus ursinus | reverse complement strand
ATTTACCTGAGGGAGAAGTAAACTCTTGTAGACTCCACTGACTGACTATGGAAAACTATAGTATTTGTTGTCCTCGCGTAGATACAGAAGGCTATTGAGGTTGATCTCCTAGAACGTGGAAATGTCATGGAAACTAGTTATGTATGAGCCTATAATGTATAGCATATTTGCCCATACATGTGATGGCCACATGTCTCTCTTTAGCCTGAAATGCTCCTGTGACTGCATTTTATACACTGGGTGCATCTCTACAGGCAGAAGAGTGGGAAAGATTATTATGTGGTAAATAGACATGTCAATCAGGCCTGTTTGGATAATGCGCAGCAATAAACCAGGTTTTTCATTTCCTCTATACCTTTTTGGGATATTATTATTTCTCTTTATAGCCTTTCCATGTGTGTTTAAATAGGTCCCAAATGTAGATGTTCAAGATATTAGAATTAGGAGGGCCTGGGCGGCTCAGTTGGTTAAACAACGGCCTTCCGCTCAAGTCATGATCCCAGGGTCCTGGGATGGAACCCCATGTCAGGCTCCCCGCTGAGCAGG
>NW_027409548.1:0-533 GCF_003265705.2 Callorhinus ursinus | reverse complement strand
ATTATTATTTCTCTTTATAGCCTTTCCATGTGTGTTTAAATAGGTCCCAAATGTAGATGTTCAAGATATTAGAATTAGGAGGGCCTGGGCGGCTCAGTTGGTTAAACAACGGCCTTCCGCTCAAGTCATGATCCCAGGGTCCTGGGATGGAACCCCATGTCAGGCTCCCTGCTCAGCGGGGAGCCTGCTTCTCCCTCTGCCTCTGCCTGTCGCTCCCCCTGCTTGTGCTCTCTCTCTCTGTCAAATAAATAAAATCTTAAAAAAAAGATATTAGATTAGAGTTTCAGAGAGGAGTGAGTATAATTGACTTGACTTAAATTCCTTTCCTGTTTTCCAGTCTTGTGTGGGGGTAGTGGGAAGCGGCAGCAGGGAAGAATGGCCTCACATAAAAAGGTGAACTGAAATGAAATGGCTGAAGTCTGCTCCCTAATAACCAGCTTTCTGAAATTGTATATAAAATGCAGGACATATTTGGACTCCTCCTATGAGTGGATCAATAGGTTCCAACAATTCCTCAAATGGGTCCTTGACCC
>NW_027409547.1:0-1179 GCF_003265705.2 Callorhinus ursinus | reverse complement strand
AGAGAAAGTTATCAAGCAAGAGACTAGAAAAAAACCAAAAAATAAGCAATTAGGGTATATTTTGATCTGTTAGAAGAAACTGTATCTCAAAGTTTTAAAGAGAGAACAACTTATATGTATATGCCAAAAATAAGGGTAACTACTATGAAGGGATAAAAATATGACTCTAAAAATGAAAAATAAAAAATATTTTTTTTAAAAAGGGATTGATAAGATGTTGGTTGAAAAAGGGAAAAAGAGAAATTAAAAAAACAGTTAAAAAAATTAACTTTGAAAAACTAATGAATCATGGTAAAAAAAAAAGCCACGAATTCTATGTGCAGTATTCCCCTAGCGCTGGAGTTCTTCCATTCTCCTTGATGGGTAAACTTGGTCTTGGCTTGCTGGCTGTTCGTGCTGATCTTCTGGGGGAGGGGCCTGTTGCCGTGGTTCCCAAATGTCTTTGCCGGAGGCGGAATTGCCCCGCCCTTGTCGGTCCGGGCTAAGCAATCTGCTCGGGTTTGCTCTTAGGAGCTTTTGTTCCCTGCAAACTCTCGGTACAGCTTTGGAGGACCAGGGCGAAAATGGTGGCCTCCCGATCTCCACCCGGAGGAGCTGAGAACTCTGGGCCCTGCTCCTCAGTGTGCCCCCAGAGAGAAGCAGTCAGTCACTCCCATGTCCCCGGTCTCCGGCCACACTGCGTGCTCACCCGGCCTGTGACCGAGCGTTTGTATCTCTGGCACCCGACCCCGTGTGGAGTCTCCAAACCCAGCAGATCCCTGCGGTGCGCTCCCGCGCCGCTCCTCCCAGGGGAGGAAGGGGAGTCTCCCCAGCTCTGCTGCTTGTTGGGTCCCTGCTGGAGGAGCAGTAGCCCAACTGGGCCCCGGATCACAGTTTATGGCGACCCCGAGCTGAGAGCCCGCGCCTCGTCTCCATCTCTGTAGCCGTCTTCCCTGCTCTGATCCCTGGGAGCTCTGCCGCACTCAGGCACCCCCGGTCTTTCTGTGACCCCCGAGGGTCCTGAGACCACACTGTCCCGCGAGGGTTCCACCCCCCGCTTAGCCACTGGAGCGACGTCCCTCAGTGGAGCCGACTTCTAAAAGTTCTGATTTTGTGCTCCGCGGCTCTATCACTTGCCAGAAACTGCCAACGGAGGCCCCCTCCCCCATCGTCTATCCTCCCGAATATCGCCTCGGATTC
>NW_027409546.1:0-1179 GCF_003265705.2 Callorhinus ursinus | reverse complement strand
ATCCCATTTACAATTGCACCCAAAACCATTAGATACCTAGGAATAAATCTAACCAAAGAGGCAAAGGATCTGTACTCAGAAAACTATAAAATACTCATGAAAGAAATTGAAGAAGACACAAAGAAATGGAAAAACGTACCATGCTCATGGATTGGGAGAATCAACATTGTGAAGATGTAAATGCTACCTAGAGCAATCTACACATTCAATGCAATCCCCATCAAAATACCATCCACTTTTTTCAAAGAAATGGAACAAATAATCCTAAAATTTGTATGGAACCAGAAGAGACCCCGAATAGCCAGAGGAATACTGAAAAAGAAAAGCAAAGCTGGCGGCATCACAATTCCGGACTTCCAGCTCTATTACAAAGCTGTTATCATCAAGACAGTATGGTACTGGCACAAAAACAGACGCATAGATCAATGGAACAAAATCGAGAGCCCAGAAATGGACCCTCAACTCTATGGTCAACTTATTTTTGACAAAGCAGGAAAGAATGTCCAATGGCAAAAAGACAGTCTCTTCAACAAATGGTGTTGGGAAAATTGGACAGCCACATGCAGAAGAATGAAACCGGACCATTTCCTTACACCTCACACAAAAATAGACTCCAAATGGTTGAAAGACCTAAACGTGAGACAGGAGTCCATCCAAATCCTAAAGGAGAACACAGGTAGCAACCTTTTCGACCTTAGCCGCAGCAACTTCTTCCTAGAAAGATCGCCAAAGGCACGGGAAGCCAGGGCAAAAATGAACTATTGGGATTTCATCAAGATCAAAAGCTTTTGCACAGCAAAAGAAACAGTCCACAAAACCAAAAGACAACCGACAGAATGGGAGAAAATATTTGCAAACGACATATCAGATAAAGGGCTAGTATCCAAAATCTATAAAGAACTTATCAAACTCAACACCCAAAGAACAAATAATCCAATCAAGAAATGGGCAGAAGACATGAACAGACATTTCTCCAAAGAAGACATCCAAATGGCCAACAGGCACATGAAAAAGTGCTCAACATCGCTCGGCATCAGGGAAATCCAAATCAAAACCTCAATGAGATACCACCTCACACCCGTCAGAATGGCTAAAATTAACAAGTCAGGGAACGACAGATGTTGGCGGGGATGTGGAGAAAGGGGAACCCTCCTACACTGTTGGTGGGAATGCAAGCTG
>NW_027409545.1:332-1180 GCF_003265705.2 Callorhinus ursinus | reverse complement strand
ATGGAGACCTCACGAGATTTGGACTGAAATCTCGACGAGGGCCCTGATATCTCACGAGATTTCTTGCAACCTCGCCTGATGTCATTAGTACCACAGGAGATTTGGAGTGAAGTCTCGCCCAATAGCCATGAGATCTCATGAGATTTGGACTGAAATCTCACCCGAGGTCCATGAGATCTCACGAGATTTGGTGTCAAAACTCGCCCGATATCCATGAGATCTCACGAGATTTACAGTGAATACTCACTCAATATCCATGAGATCTCATTAGATTGGCACTGACGTCTCCAAGTTTTGGAGGAGATCTCACGAGACCTGGAGTCAAATCGCACCCAAAGTCCAAGAGATCTCACGACATTGGGAGGCAAATCTCACCCAAAATCCATATCTCTAGAGATTTGTAGTGAAATCTCGCCCGATGTCCCTGTGACCTCAAGGAGATTTGGAGTGAAATCTCGCCCAAAGTCCATGAGATCCCAAGAAATTTGGAGTGAAATCTCGCCTGAGGTCGCTGATATCTCCAGAGATTTGTGGTGAAATCTCGCCCAATGCGATGGTGACCTCAGGAGATTTGGAGTGAAATCTCGCCCAATGTCCATGAGATCTTAAGGGATTTGTACTGAGGTCGGCAAGTTTTGGATGAGATCTCACGAGATTCGGAAAAAAATCTCACCCGATGCCCAAGCGATCTCGCGGGATTTCCATTGAAATCTCGCTCAATATCCATGAGATCTCACGAGATTTTGACGAAAGTCTCCAAGGTTTGGATGAGTTCTCACGAGACTCGGAGTAAAATATTCTAGAATTCCAAGAGTTCTCACGATAGTTGGAGTGAAATCTCGCCCAAG
>NW_027409545.1:0-232 GCF_003265705.2 Callorhinus ursinus | reverse complement strand
GTCTCCAAGTTTTGAATGGGATCTCACCAGGCTGGGTGTAAAATCCCGCCCAACGTCAAGAGATCTCACAAGCGTTGCAGTGTAATCTCGCCCAAAGTCCCTGCTGTCTCACGAGAATTGTTGAAATCTCGCCCGATCTCATTGTGACCTCAGGCGATGTAGAGTGAAATCTAGCCCCAATTCCATGAGATTTCATGGGATTTGGAGTGCAATCTCAACCTCAGTCTCGTGA
>NW_027409544.1:299-1180 GCF_003265705.2 Callorhinus ursinus | reverse complement strand
ATTCATTGTTTGTGCATAACACCCAGTGCTCCACGCAGAATGTGCCCTCTTTAATACCCATCACCAGGCTAACCCATCCCCCCAACCCCCTACCCTCTATATAATTTTCATCTTTACAGTCATATTCCATCCCTTCATTGTATTAACCCTTATTTTTGTACATATATAAGTTTTTCTTTCTTTAAAATTTTGGGAGGCACTTTCTTCTAACAGACCAAAATACACCCAAAATCTAGTGTGTGGCACTAATCTATGCACCAGCCTGATGTTATTTGATCATATTCTGTTTTTCTTGTTTTGTGCCGTTTTTGTTTTTATCTTTATCATCTTTTTCTTTTTTCTTTCTTTCCCTTTCTTTTCCCCTGGTTTCAGGTCTTTTCTGATTTGTTTAGAGTATATTTTCTGGGGACATTGTTACCCTGTTAGCATTCTGTTCTCTCATTCAGCTATTCTCCTCTGGACAAAATGACAAGACAGAAAACAAAAAGAACAAGAGGCAGTACCAACTGCCAGGGACCTAATCAATACAGATATCAGTACGATGTCAGAACTAGAGTTCATAATGATGATTTTAAAGATACTAGCTGGGCTTGGAAAAGAGCATGGAAGATATTAGAGAAACCCTTTCTGGAGAAATAAAAGAACTAAAATCTAACCAAGTCAAAATCAAAAAGGCTATTAATGAGTTGCAATCAAAAATGGGTGCTCTAACTGCTAGGATAAATGAGGCAGAAGAGAGAATTAGTGATATAGAAGACCAAATGACGGAAAATAAAGAGCTGAGAAAAAGAGAGATAAACAACTACTGGATCACGAGGGCAGAATTCGAGAGAGAAGTGATACCATAATATGAAACATTAGAATAATTGGGATCCAAGAAG
>NW_027409544.1:0-199 GCF_003265705.2 Callorhinus ursinus | reverse complement strand
AAAAATAGGTCAACACCCCGACATCTAATAGTAAAACTTACGAGTCTCAGAGACAAAGAGAAAATCCTGAAAGCAGCTCGGGACAAGAGATATGTAACCTACAATGGTAGAAACATTAGCTTGGCAACAGACCTCTCCACAGAGACCTGGCAGACTAGAAAGGACTGGCATGATATATTCAGGGCACTAAATGAGAAAA
>NW_027409543.1:0-1180 GCF_003265705.2 Callorhinus ursinus | reverse complement strand
CCCTGCATATTTTCAGACCACAATGCTTTGAAACTAGAACTCAATCAGAAGAGGAAAGTCGGAAAGAACTCAAATACATGGAGGCTAAAGAGCATCCGACTAAAGAATGAATGGGTCAACCAGGAAATTAAAGAAGAATTAAAAAAAATTCATGGAAGCCAATGAAAATGAAAACACAAGTGTTCAAAATCTTTGGGATACAGCAAAGGCAGTCCCAAGAGGAAAGTATATAGCAATACAAGCCTTTCTCAAGAAACAAGAAAGGTCTCAAATACACAACCTAACCCTACACCTAAAGGAGCTGGAGAAAAAACAGCAAATAAAGCCTAAACCCAGGAGGAGGAGAGAAATAATAAAGATGAGAGCAGAAATCAATGAACTAGAAACCAAAAGAACAGTAGAACAGATCAACGAAACTAGGAGCTGGTTCTTTGAAAGAATTAACAAGATTGATAAACCCCTGGCCAGACTTATCCAAAAGAAAAGAGAAATGACCCAAATCAACAAAATCATGAAGGAAAGAGGAGAGATCACAACCAACACCAAAGAAATACAATTATAAGAACATAATATGAGCAACACTATGCCAGCAAATTAGATAACCTGGAAGAAATGGGTGCATTCCTAGAGATGTATCAACTACCAAAATTGAACCAGGAAGAAATAGAAAACCTGAACAGACCTATAACCACTAAGGAAATGGAAGCAGTCATCCAAAATCTCCCAACAAACAAAAGCCCAGGGCCAGATGGCTTCCCAGGGGAATTCTATCAGACATTTAAAGAAGAATTAATACCTATTCTCCTGAAACTGTTCCAAAAAATAGAAATGGAAGGAAAACTTCCAAACTCATTTTATGAGGCCAGCATTACCTTGATCCCCAAACCAGACAAAGACCCCATCAAAAAGGAGAATTACAGACCAATATCCTTGATGAACATGGATGCAAAAATTCTCACCAAAATACTAGCCAATAGGATCCAACAGTACATTAAAAGGATTATTCACCATGACCAAATGGGATTTATCCTTGGGCTGCAAGGCTGGTTCAACATCCGCAAATCAATCAACGTGATACAATACATTAACAAAAGAAAGAACAAGAATCATATGATCCTCTCAATAGATGCAGAAAAAGCATTTGACAAAGTACAGCATCCTTTCTTGATCAAAACTCTTC
>NW_027409542.1:0-1180 GCF_003265705.2 Callorhinus ursinus | reverse complement strand
ATCGTGGGGATGTGCTTCAGGCACATGGGAGAAATGCAATATGTTCAGAGCTTCAAGGAAGTCAGCTGTTTATGGCAAATGCAGTAGCTGTTAGAAGAAAAACATGCAAGTAAATTTAGGAATTTGCTAAATTGTTTTATAGAACTAATGCGGAATTGTGAGGATTATTTAAATCCCACTAAATTCTTGGGTACCCATGTAACTCCTGAGTACTCATACACAGTATGACAGAACTCCACGAAGTATATTTCCACCTTTAAACTTGGAATCTGGGACAGCCCCAGGCAACATGGAGCTTTTGAGCAACTCCCAAGTGCTCGACATACACCTATCATTAAGTAGTAGTCTTTTAGAACCAAGAGAAATTGCCACACCTCTGTTGAGCTTAAAAATTATTTCCCTTAGTTATCCTCCATCCTAACCTAGTGTTGGCACACAAAGTATAGGAAAACCAACCATCACTTTTGGTACATAACATATGAAAAATATTAGTTGGTGATTGAAAAATTTCCAAGTGATTTTGTCTAATTATAATGTAATTAATTCAGATATTCTGTATTCCAGGACCTTTTTTCAGTCAGTGCTTATGTGTATGCCCAGAAGCCACAACTGGATATTCATAGTTTTGAAGGCACATTTACCAGGGTAAGTTAAATCTTTTGTTAAATACAAATATATTCATTGTGTATATAAGTTAAAAACAGCAAACCTTAAATTTGAATAAATAAGAACAGAAGCTTTGAACTGAAAAGGGAAAGCCTAGAGAATGTTTTAAGTTCTTAAATTTTCCCACATCCAGTCTCTGTGGGATATACTCAGTACAGTGTTTTTGTTTAGCATATTTACTCTGGAGAAAGTCCTTCTCCCTGAAAATATTACGAGCCAGTAAGATGAAGTACTTTCACTAGTTCAGTGTGAGTTTGGATAGGATTTAATAGACTGTGATACCCACATTGTTTCCTGGTTTGTATTGGCTGGATGGCTGTGCATCTGCTCATGTACACGTGTGTGCTTCATTGGATTCTTTGCACGATCATGGTGTTTTGCTGTAGCTTGAAGTCCCTTCTCCCCAATCAGATTTGGAGGACTCAGTAACTTTTGATTTTAACAGCTGATATTATAAATGCTTCATAATACTTAAGGGGTTTGTGGGGGCGCCTGGATGGCTCAGTCGTTAAGC
>NW_027409541.1:0-1181 GCF_003265705.2 Callorhinus ursinus | reverse complement strand
ACCCCGATGTGCTCATGGGGAGCCTGGAGAGGCCCTGAGAGGAACAGGGTCTCTCCAGGGTCACAGATCTCGGCACGGACAGAAACCAGGTCTGAACCCAGCTCTGGGCCATCACAGCAGAAACACCAGTTGCACCCAGGCCTCCAGGGGGCTCTGGGTGGGCTGTGTGGGTGTCACTGTGTAGATGGGGCATGGGTGGAGGATGACCCTGAGCAGCCGGTGGAGGGGGGCACTCGGGGGGCTCTTGTGTGAGGAGGATATAAGGGGACCCCAGGCAGTGGTGACCTCAATTCCCTGACAACAGAGCCCAACAGAATTTGGAACCCTGGTAACCATGCATCCACATTCCACAGACAGCCCCCTGCCCAGCTCATTTCGTTGGAGATCTTCAAACTAAGATGTTTGCATGTTGGTTTCCGAGGTCCGGAGGCTGCAGGCGGAAGAATGCACACCCTGCAGACGCTGTCCCCTGTTGGGGATTTCATGTCATGGCTCCCCACCGCCTCTGGGCATTTGGCCGGAAGGACAGAAATGTGACACCAGGAGGCCCAGAGCCGGCCACCCAGCCCCACTCACTCTAATGTCCTGTGTCACCCCAGGTGCCCTCCCTGTGTGTGTGTCTGTGTGTGTTTGTGTGTGTGTCTGTGTGTGTGTGTGCGTGTGTTGGTGTGTGAGTGTGTGTGTGTGTGCACGTGTGTGGATGGGGGGGTGTGTCTGTGTGTGTGTGCCTGTGTGTGTATGTGTGTATAAAGAGGGGTCATGCAGGGTGGGGCCACCCCGAGTAGGAGCAGGCTGATGAGGGGTCAGATACCCAGTGGGCAGGTCATGTTCAAGGTCAAGCCTGGCTGTGTGGGATGTGGTGTGCAGGCACTGCCGTTCTGCCCAAGTTTATCCCGATAGCCATGCTGGGGGATGGGTCACTGCATTCCGGATGCAGGGCTGTGCACCCACTAGTGTGTGTCTGATCTGGGTGCAGCAGGCGGACTGGGCAAGAGGACAGTGCAGATGGCCGGGCAGGGCTGTGATGACTTGGGGACGGCTACCGGCCCCTCTTTTTGCAGAAGGCCACGGAGGACATGGAGAGGATGCTGGTGGACACGCCCTCCCTCTCCTCAACAGAGGGGGTGACCCGACAGGGTTCCCCAGTGGCAGGTGCTGGGGATTGTAGGGGAAGACCTCCT
>NW_027409540.1:0-1181 GCF_003265705.2 Callorhinus ursinus | reverse complement strand
GGATTTCTCTGTATTATTTTAACAACTGCACAGGAATCTACATAATTGCTGGGGAATGGCAGTACACAGTGGTGTCTCAGAGTATTTCAGAGCCAGAGCGTCCGTCTGAATGCCCGCTCTGCAATGTACCATCTGTGTGATCTGCTATTTGACCTTCCGGAACCTCAGACCTTCAGGTCCACGTCGAAGGTGATGGAAGTGCCTATCCCAGAGGAAAGATTTTGTTTTGATTTCCTTAAGTTAACCAGGGTCAGTTTCTGCTTCTTACTATAAAAAAAAAAAAAGTTTTGACTGATACATAGGATATTATTTTATAAGAGGCAACCAAGTGACTAAGATGATAAATTTTATCATCTGGTTAAAGGTATAAATGACTAATCTGCAGCAAGAAAAATCTTTTACAGAAAAACTATATAAAACACACACAAAGAAAAGCTGAATTTTACATAAATAGCTTAGTTTTTCAAGATAGAGAACTACCAAGGATGGAAGACCCAAGGTCCCAGAGAAAAGTAAAACACAGGTAGAGAAGGCCAATATTCTACAATGTTCTCACCTTGAGGTTCTCGTTAGTAGGCCAGCAGTGTGGACAGGGGGCTGAGAACACGGGCAGAAAGCCAGCAGGAAGTGGGGGCTGGGCAGAACGCACAGAGCCAGAGACAGGCTGGTGTTACATGTGGGATGCACATGGAGACAAAGGGAGCGCGGACAGTTCAACCTTCTGTTCTGACGCTCCCCGGAGACATCTGCTGACTGCTAAGTGGGGATCGCAAATGCCTAAGAAGACAAGCAGAAAGTGTCCTCGGTGCCAGAGAAACAGCACCCTTCCAGCCACCCTGAGCAGCTGAGATGAGCGCACACTAGTCCCGGAAAGGGGCAAACAGGGGTCCTGGAATGGTAAGAGAAATTCCGGCTGGCGTGAGGTGCCCCTCCCTGACACAACTGTCCGCTGCAAGCTAAAATAAACGTGACGTTCCTTTCTGGAAGCTGTAATAACATACAGAGGCTCTACTCCAGTATTCAATCAGAAACTTTTTAAAAACAGCATTCATACTATGTGTAAGACACAGAGAAAACACGAACAACGTTAACAGAGCCACCAGTGATCTATACATTGCAGTCATAATGCATGGATTTGGAAACAACTACAATGCATTCGGGAAAATAACAAAGAATTTTAG
>NW_027409539.1:0-1181 GCF_003265705.2 Callorhinus ursinus | reverse complement strand
AGAGCCCAGAAATGGACCCTCAACTCTATGGTCAACTTATTTTTGACAAAGCAGGAAAGAATGTCCAATGGCAAAAAGACAGTCTCTTCAACAAATGGTGTTGGGAAAATTGGACAGCCACATGCAGAAGAATGAAACTGGACCATTTCCTTACACCACACACAAAAATAGACTCCAAATGGTTGAAAGACCTAAACGTGAGACAGGAGTCCATCAAAATCCTAAAGGAGAACACAGGTAGCAACCTTTTCGACCTTAGCCGCAGCAACTTCTTCCTAGAAACATCGCCAAAGGCACGGGAAGCCCAGGCAAAAATGAACTATTGGGATTTCATCAAGATAAAAAGCTTTTGCACAGCAAAAGAAACAGTCCACAAAACCAAAAGACAACCGACAGAATGGGAGAAAATATTTGCAAATGACATATCAGATAAAGGGCTAGTATCCAAAATCTATAAAGAACTTACCAAACTCAACACCCAAAGAACAAATAATCCAATCAAGAAATGGGCAGAAGACATGAAGAGATATTTTTCCAAAGAAGACATCCAAATGGCCAACAGGCACATGAAAAAGTGCTCAACATCACTCGGCATCAGGGAAATCCAAATCAAAACCTCAATGAGATACCACCTCACACCCGTCAGAATGGCTAAAATTAACAAGTCAGGGAACGACAGATGTTGGCGGGGATGTGGAGAAAGGGGAACCCTTCTACACTGTTGGTGGGAATGCAAGCTGGTGCAACCACTCTGGAAAACAGTATGGAGGTTCCTCAAACAGTTGAAATTAGAGCTACCGTTCGATCCAGCAATTGCACTACTGGGTATTTACCCCAAAGATACAAATGTAGGGACCCGAAGGGGTACGTGTACCCCAATGTTTATAGCAGCAATGTCCACAATAGCCAAACTGTGGAAAGAGCCAAGATGCCCATCGACAGATGAATGGATAAAGAAGATGTGGTATATATACACAATGGAATATTATGCAGCCATCAAAAGGAATGAGATCTTGCCATTTGCAACGACGTGGATGGAACTGGAGGGTGTTATGCTGAGTGAAATAAGTCAATCAGAGAAAGACATGTATCACATGACCTCACTGATATGAGGAATTCTTAATCTCAGGAAACAAACTGAGTGTTACTGGAGTGGTTGGGGGTGGGAGGGATGGGGTGGC
>NW_027409538.1:0-1181 GCF_003265705.2 Callorhinus ursinus | reverse complement strand
GGCCCAGTGGGACACAGAGGGAAGCTTCAGATGGGGACCATTTAAGGAGCATTCTAAAAACACAAGATTGAGGGGGGCGGAGCAAGATGGTGGAGGAGTAGGAGACCTAGATTTCGTCTGGTCTCAGGAATTCAGCTGAATAGGGATCAAACCATTCTGAACACCTACAAACTCGACAGGAGATCGAAGAGAAGAATATCAACAACTCTCTGAACAGAGAAGCGACCACTTACTGGAAGGTAGGACGTGCGGAGAAGTGAATCCGGGGCGATATTCGGGAGGATAGACGGCGGGGGAGGGGCCTCCGTCGGCTGCTTTTGGCAAGTGCTAGAGCCGCGGAGCACAAAATCGGACCTTTTAGAAGCCGGCTCCGTGGAGGGACGTCGCTCCAGTGGCTAAGCAGGGGGTGGAATCCTCCCGGGACAGTGTGGTCTCAGGACCCTCGGGGTCACAGAAAGACCGGGGGTGCCTGAGTGCGGCAGAGCTCCCAGATATCAGAGCGGGGAAGCCGGCTGCAGAGACGGAGCTGAGGCGCGGGCTCTCAGCTCGGGGTGGCCATAGACTGTGATCCGCGGCCCAGTCGGGCCACTGCTCCTCCAGCAGGGACCCAACAAGCGGCAGAGCCGGGGAGACTCCCCTCCCTCCCCCGGGAGGAGCGGCGCGGGAGCGCACCGCAGGGATCTGCTGGGTTTGGAGCCTCCACACGGGGTCGGGTGCCGGAGATAGAAACGCTCGGTCACAGGCCGGGTGAGCGCGGAGTGCGGCCAGAGACCGGGGACACGGGAGTGACTGCTTTTCTCTGGGGCCGCACTGAGGAGCGGGGCCCCGAGGTCTCAGCTCCTCCGGGTGGAGATTGGGAGGCCACCATTTTAACTCTCGTCCTCCAAAGCTGTGCCGAGAGCTTGCAGGGAACAAAAGCTCCCGAGAGCAAACCTGAGCTGCTTGCTTAGCCCAGACCTGCAAGGGTGGGGCAATTCCGCCTCCGGCAAAGACATTTGGGAACCACGGCAACAGGCCCCTCCCCCAGAAGATCAGCATGAACAGCCAGCAAGCCAAGACCAAGTTTACCGATCAAGGAGAACGGGAGAACTCCAGCGCTAGGGGAATACTGCACATAGAATTCACGGCTTTTTCACCATGATTCATTACTTTTTCAAAGTTAATTTTTTTAACTGTTTTTT
>NW_027409537.1:0-1181 GCF_003265705.2 Callorhinus ursinus | reverse complement strand
TCGCTCTCTCTCTCTCTCTCAAATAAATAAATAAAATCTTAAAAAAAAAAGAAACAAAAGAGCAGTACAACAGATCAATGAAACACGGAGCTGGTTCTTTGGAAGAATTAAGAAGATTGATAAACCCCTGGCCAGACTAATCAAAAAGAAAAGAGAAATGATCCAAATCAACAAAATCATGAATGAAAGAGGAGAGATCTCAACGAACACCAAGGAAATACAAACAATTATAAGGACATATTGGATCAACTCTATGCCAGCAAGTTAGATAACCTGGAAGAAATGGGTGCATTCCTAGAGATATATCAACTACCGAAACTGAACCAGGAAGAAATGGAAAACCTGAACAGACCTATAACCACTAAGGAAATTGAAGCAGTCATCAAAAATCTCCCAAGGAACAAAAGCCCAGGGCCAGATGGCTTCCCAGGGGAATTCTATCCGACATTTAAAGAAGAATTAATACCTATTCTCCTGAAAATGTCCCAAAAAATAGAAATGGAAGGAAAACTTCCAAACTCATTTTAGGAGGCCACCATTACCTTGATCCCCAAACCAGACAAAGACGCCGTCAAAAAGGAGAATTACAGACCAATATCCTTGATGAAGATGGATGCAAAAATTCTCACCTAAATTCTAGCCAACAGGATCCAACAGTACATTAAAAGGATTCTGCACCACGACCAAGTGGGATTTATCCATGTGCTGCAAGGCTGGTTCAACATCCGCAATCAATTAACGCGATACAATACATTAACAAAAGAAAGAACAAGAATCATAGGATCCTCTCATTACATGCAGAAAAAGCATTTGACAAAGTACAGCATCATTTCTTGATCAAAACTCTTCAGAGTATAGGGATAGAGGGACACACCTCAATATCATAAAAGCCATCGACGGAAAACTTACAGCGAATAACATTCTCAATGGGGAAAGCTGAGAGCTTTTCCCCTACGGTCAGGAACGTGGCAGGGATGTTCACTCTCACCACTGCTAGTCAACATAGTATTAGAAGTCCTAGCCACAGCAATCAGACCACAAAAAGAAATCAAAGGCATCCAAATCGGCAAAGAGGAACTCAAACTCTCACTCTTTGCAGATGATATGATACTTTATGTGGAAAACCCAAAAGATTCCCCCCCAAAACTGCTAGAACTCATACAGGAATTCAGTCAAGTAGC
>NW_027409536.1:0-1181 GCF_003265705.2 Callorhinus ursinus | reverse complement strand
CTATGTGAATACCAAGCACCACCCTTACCTCCCCTGCAGCACCCCAGCCCTGTCTCCTGCTCTGTATTTCTGTAGCAGTTATCACAGTCACCAGTCCATCTCGGCAGGGCAGAAACGAAGGCCTACACTGACGCTTTAACCACTGACTCCGTCCGATTTCCTCGTCCAAAGCCCCGGGGGAAAAGGTGCCCCAGGGCTCTTGCACAGACAGGATGCCAAGGACCAGGGGTCCACTGACTGCACCCTGAACACTATCGGGAAAATGAGCCATGCGAGGAATCCACCTGCCCATGAGACCTGAAGCCAGACACCTTCCTCAATTACAGGTGAGCACTCACACTTCCTTCCCTTGCTTGAGGTGCTCATCTGAGAAAGCTGAGCAGAGACCCATTCCAGAATCCAACTCTCCCTCTGGCCAAGGTCCTGGGAAACAGACATCTCTCCTCCCTGCACCAACCACCCAGGATTGACGTCTGGAATCCACCTGTTGTCAGGCAGTGGTGCACCTGTCCCTCTTTCCTGCGATATCACTGCAAACCAGGCTTTGCTGCACATTTCTCAGGAAGGAGCCTGCAGCGGCATCAACAGGCCAACCAGGTTCGGCCCCAGTCTTGCACATCAGGCCCCATGCAGAAGTAGAATTACATGGATACTGGTGTCCTGTGTGGCCTCGGAACCTAACGGCAGGAGCTGAGATTTCAGTTCCAAATGAGAAGTGACCTCTTGCACACAGCACAGGAATGTGGAGAGGATTTCTCAGGGGTGGGGCTCTGGAAGAACTGCTTCTGCTGACTGAATTCACAGACACCAGGAAGAGGACATCTGCTGTGCCTCCTCTAAGGAAGCAGGGGGCACAATGGGCAAGAATCGATAATGCTGCCTGTGAGCTGCTTCCCACCAACCACCCTGCTGAGCTGAGGGCTCAAGCACCAAACAGGAAGAAACTCTCTTATCACATCTGCAGCAGGAGAGCTGGCCAGGGAGGAGAGCCCAGTCCCTGTCCCCATAGCAAGGTGGTCTGCCCATCATGAGCGACGGTCCACCACCACGGCATCACAACCTCCCAGCTATCTGATCCGACTACCCTGCCAGGCTCAGACCTGCTCACACAGTGAGTCATAAGACCCAGCGACGTCTTTCCACTCCAGCTCATTGCTTCTCTGTGAGAAGCATTGAGCTGG
>NW_027409535.1:0-1182 GCF_003265705.2 Callorhinus ursinus | reverse complement strand
CAATCATTAATTCAAACTTACCAAACTTCGATACTGGCCCTGGAACAATTTTGAAGTCCGACTGTGTGAAGGCTGAGCTCCCAGGGAGTCAAAAGACTTTATCCGATGAGATGAGGGCCGGGCACACACGGAGTCACTTCCCAGGCCGATGTCTGAAAAGGTCGTGCAGAGAGAAGAGCGAGCTGAGACGCTGGCAAGCGCACACCCTTGCAGCCCACCGGACTCTCAATGGGGGCAGCCCCCAGGGGACACACGGCAGGTGCAACGAAGTGGGCCACGCGTGCAGCAGAGTTGACTGCCCACCGCAGAAACGGCGTGCACGCTCTCCAGAAATTAACTGGACAGAAGTATTCATCAGTTCCTTAGTATAATTTTCAAATTTCTTAAAGGTTTTGTAACTTTTTAATATTTTCCCCTTCACATGGAAAACACAAGCCTCTCAAATTCAGAGCATCCCCCCAGTACTGATTCCCAGCACATTGTCCCTGCCCAACCACTTCTCCAGGACTGAGCTTCATGCAATAAGCAGCAGGAATTATTTGCAACAAAAGGAAAAGACTCTTACTTAAAGAGAAAATTCCCCTTAGAGCTTTTAGCTAGAGACCCTTCTGAGGATTACTTCCTCAGGAACGAAAGCAGCCACACTTTACTTCACAAAGTTGCTGGAAGGACTGAAGTAAACAGGTATGAAAGTGCTCAGCTTACTCCCTCAGTCTCTTCATGAGTAGAGAGACACTCCACTTGGGCCAAGTAAATGTTAGCAACCCATTTCTTAGAAGGGAGGTGACTAAAACAACCAATGAAGCCATGAAGAAACTTTCCAGGGAAATCACTATACCAAGATCCACAAACCTAGCAACTTCCTAAAACTACTACACGTATGGGGAGCCTTCTTTAAAAACATCCTTGGGGCCGTGGGTGGCTCAGTCAGCTAAGCAGGTGACTCTTGATTTCAGCTCCGCACTGAGCGTGGAGCCTGCTCGGGGTTCTCTCTCTCCCTCTGCCCCTCCCCACCCCCCAACCCCCCCCACACACGCTCTCTAAAAATAAATAAAATATAAATAAAGAAATAATAAAATAAAAATACCCTTAAACCGGTCATCTCCAGTTCCTATTTTTCTGTCGGACCTGCTGGGGTTGGCTTACACCGTGTCTTACAAACCTAGTTAGTTGTCAACTGCA
>NW_027409534.1:0-1182 GCF_003265705.2 Callorhinus ursinus | reverse complement strand
AGACCTATAACCACTAAGGAAATTGAAACAGTCATCAAAAATCTCCCAAGAAACAAAAGCCCAGGGCCAGATGGCTTCCCAGGGGAATTCTATCAGACATTTCAAGAAGAATTAATACCTATTCTCCTGAAACTGTTCCAAAAAATAGAAATGGAAGGGAAACTTCCAAACTCATTTTATGAGGCCAGCATTACCTGGATCCCAAAACCAGACAAAGACCGCATCAAAAAAGAGAATTAGAGACCAATATCCTTGATGTACATGGATGCAAAAATTCTCACCAAAATACTAGCCAATAGGAACCAACAGTACATTAAAAGGATTATTCACCATGACCAAGTGGGATTTATTCCTGGGCTGCAAGGCTGGTTCAACATCCGCAAATCAATCAACGTGATACAATACATTAACAAAAGAAAGAGCAAGAATCACATGATCCTCTCAATAGATGCAGAAAAAGCATTTGACAAAGTACAGCATCCTTTCTTGATCAAAACTTTTCAGAGTATAAGGATAGAGGGTACATACCTCAATATCATAAAAGCCATCTATGAAAAACCTACAGCGAATATCATTCTCAATGGGGAAATGCTGAGAGCTTTTCCCCTAAGGTCAGGAACGTGGCAGGGATGTCAACTCTCACCACTGCTATTCAATATAGTATTAGAAGTCCTAGCCACAGCAATCAGAAAACAAGAAGAAATCAAAGGCATCCAAATCGGCAAAGAGGAAGTCAAACTCTCACTCTTTGCAGATGATATGATACTGTATGTGGAAAATCCGGAAGACTCCACCCCAAAACTGCTAGAACTCATACAGGAATTCAGTAAAGTAGCAGGATATAAAATCAATGCACAGAAATCAGTGGCATTCCTATACACCAAAAACAAGACAGAAGAGAGACAAATCAAGGAGTCTATCCAATTTACAATTGCACTCAAAACCATTAGATACCTAGGATTTAACCAAAGAGGCAAAGGATCTGTACTCAGAAAACTATAAAATACTCATGAAAGAAATTGAAGAAGACACAAAGAAATGGAAAAACGTTCCATGCTCATTGATTGGGAGAACCAACATTGTGAAGATGTCAATGCTACCTAGAGCAATCTACACATTCAATGCAATCCCCATCAAAATACCATCCACTTTTAAACAGCCAAGATGTCCATCGACAGATGA
>NW_027409533.1:172-1182 GCF_003265705.2 Callorhinus ursinus | reverse complement strand
TTGAAAAAAGAAAGAAGATTTAAGAAAAAAAAAGAAAAAAAAAGGGAAAAGGGAGAGAATGTGATCAGGCAGGAGAGTAGAACAAAGCCATACACTACTGATTTAGGGTATATTTTGATCTGTTAGAAGAAACTGTACCTCAAAATTTTAAAGAGAGAACAACTTATATATATATGCCAAAAATAAGGGTAACTACTATGAAGGGATAAAATATGACTCTAAAAATGAAAAATAAAAAATGTTTTTTTTTTAAAAAGGGATTGATAAGATGTTGGTTGAAAAAGGGAAAAATAAAAATAAAAAAATAAACAGTCCACAAAAATTAACTTTGATGAAATAATGAATCATGGTAAAAAAAAAAAAAAAAAAGCCATGAATCTATGTGCAGTATTCCCCTAGCGCTGGAGTTCTCCCGTTCTCCTTGATCGATCAACTTGGTCTTGGCTTGCTGGCTGTTTGTGCTGATCTTCTGGGGGAGGGGCCTGTTTCTGTGGTTTCCAAATGTCTTTGCCGGAGGCTGAATTGCCCCGCCCTTGTCGGTCCGGGCTAAGGAAGCTGCTCCGGTTTGCTCTCAGGAGCTTTTGTTCCCTGCAAGCTCTCGGTACAGCTTTGGAGGACCAGGGCCGAAATGGTGGCCTCCCAGTCTCTGCCTGGAGGAGCTGAGAACTCGGGGCCCCACTCCTCAGTGTGCCCCCAGAGAAAAGCAGTCACTTCCGTGTCCCCGGTCTCCGGCCGCACTCCGTGCTCACCCGGCCTGTGACCGAGCGTTGCTATCTCTGGCACCCGACCCCGCACGGAGTCTCCAAACCCAGCAGATCCCTGCAGTGTGTTCCCGCACCGCTCCTCCCCGGGAAGGAAGGGGAGTCTCCCCGGATCTGCTGCTTGTTGGGTCACTGCTGGGGGAGCCGTGCCCCAACTGGGCCGCAGATCACAGTTTATGGCAACCCCGAGCTGAGAGCCCGGGACTCTGCTCCGTCTCTGAAGCCGGCTTCCCCGCTCTGATACCTGGG
>NW_027409533.1:0-72 GCF_003265705.2 Callorhinus ursinus | reverse complement strand
GCCCGCGCCTCGGCCCCGTCTCTGCAGCCGGCTTCCCCGCTCTGATACCTGGGAGCTCTGGCGCACTCAGGC
>NW_027409532.1:0-1034 GCF_003265705.2 Callorhinus ursinus | reverse complement strand
TTTCCCTTTCTTTTCCCCTGGTTTCAGGTTTTTTCTGATTTGTTTAGAGTATATTTGCTGGGGACGTTGTTAACTTGTTAGCATTCTGTTGTCTCATTCATCTATTCTCCTCTGGACAAAATGACAAGATGGAAAAAAATCACCTCAACAATAAGAACAAGAGGCAGTACCGACTGCCAGGGACCTACTCAATATGGACATTAGTACAATGTCAGACCTAGAGTTCAGATTCATGACTTTAAAGATACTAGCTGGGCTTGAAAAAAGCGTGGAAGTTATTAGAGAAAGCCTTTCTGGAGAAATAAAAGAAACAAAATCTAACCAAGTCGAAATCAAAAAGGCTATTAATGAGATGCAATAAAAAATGGGGGCACTAACTGCTAGGATAAATGAGGCAGAAGAGAGAATCAGTGATATAGAAGATCAAATAATGGAAAATAAAGAGGCTGAGAAAAAGAGAGAGAAACAACTACTGGATCACGAGGGCAGAATTCGAGAGATTAGCGATATGATAAGATGAAACAACATTAGAATAATTGGGATCCCAGAAGGAGAAGAAAGAGAGAGAGGGGCAGAAGGTATATTGGAGCAAATTATAGCAGAGAACTTCCCTAATGTGAGGAAGGAAACAGGCATCAAAATCCAGGAGGCACAGAGAACCCCTCTCAAAATCAATAATAATAGGTCAACACCCCGACATCTAATAGTAAAACTTACGAGTCTCAGAGACAAAGAGAAAATCCTGAAAGCAGCTCGGGAGAAGAGATATGTAACCTACAATGGTAGAAACATTAGATTGGCAACAGACCTATCCACAGAGACCTGCCAGTCCATAAAGGCCTGGCAAGATATCTTCAGAGCACTAAACGAGAAAAATATGCAGCCAAGAATACTATATCCAGCTAGGCTGTCATTGAAAATTGAAGGAGAGATAAAAAGCTTCCAGAACAAACGAAAACTAAAGGAATTTGCGAACACGAAACCAGCCCTCCAAGAAATATTGAAAGGGGTCCTCTAAGCAAAGAGAGAGAGAC
>NW_027409531.1:460-1182 GCF_003265705.2 Callorhinus ursinus | reverse complement strand
AGACTTAATAGAGAACAAATAGATTGTTCCCAGCGGATAGGTGGGTGGGGGATGGGAGGAAGAGAAAAAGGGATGAAGAGCGCGTTTATCATGATGAGCACTGAGGAAGGTACAGATTTGTCAAATCACTGTACTGTACCACTGAAATTAATATGACAGTGTATGTTAAATCAATTTCAATAAATGAACAGGAAAGAAAGGGTTATGGCGGACTTTTCAATGCAGGAAAACAACTGTCAAAAATGGCGCCCATTACACAGGACAGTGAGCCTGCTTTCCTTCTGTTTTCAAAGGTCGGTCTAGGTGTAATTAAAACACTTGGACTTTTCATGTGGCCATATTTAGATCTAGTCCGATTACATCTAAGAAACAATTAGATTAGAAACCAATACGAAAAGTGAGTGAGAAACCAGTATGTTGCAAAAATCCAGCCCCTCTCTGTTCCTAAACCTTGTATTCCAACCCACAACTAGAGATTGCCTGTCAGTGTTAGGGATGCTGAGCAAACACTGGGATGCTGTTGAGCCTTGCCCCTGGCAGGCATCAAGGTCCGGCATCTCAGTATCTGTGGGCCCAGCAGGGTACTGGAGCAGGTGATGTTGTATGGGTTCAAATAGGAGAGCATCCTGAGCTTGTGGGGCACTTCTGCTCCACTGCTGGGCATATGTGAGAGAGGGATGCCTTGGGGACAATGAGTCCTTTGTACCAGGCCTAAATCTTAT
>NW_027409531.1:0-360 GCF_003265705.2 Callorhinus ursinus | reverse complement strand
AGAATGGTCGGGGCCTGATTGTGGCAGAGTTCCCAGACATCAAAAATATAATAATGGAGCCACCTAATGACCCAGTTGTAGGAACGAGAAAGCAGACTGAGAACAGTCAGACTAGGTGCCGGTTTTTTGCTTTGTGTTGCCATAAACTGCGAACGCTGCATGGTAACACGATCACTTTCCTGGGATAGGGTGGCAAATAGCAGCAGCGCAGGAGATCCTGAACAGGGAGAATTGTTGGGGTCCATGTTGAACATTTGGTGTTTTGAAACTCTGTCACATGCCTGAGTTAAAATGCTCAGGCACAGGCAGGTGAACAGAGTTCTGATGGAAACCAGGAAGGGAAGACTGATTGATTGCTGT
>NW_027409530.1:0-1182 GCF_003265705.2 Callorhinus ursinus | reverse complement strand
ATGGTGGTAATGGTCCGTTATGATCGTCTTGGAGGGCCCTTCAGGTTCCTTCTCCCCCAGGCACAGGTGCGGTGGCAAGAAGCCACAGAGCCATCCCCCAATTTCAGCATTATGCCCCATGTTCCCCAGGGATTGTGGTAATGGTCCGTTGGGATCGTCTGGGAGGGCCGTCCAGGTTCCTGCTCCCCCCAGGCACAGGTGTGGTTGCAAGTAGCCCCAGAGCAGTCCTCCAACTTCAGCATTGTGTCCCATGTCCTCAGGGATGGTGGTAATGGTCCATCAGGATCGCCTGGGAGGGTCCTCCAGGTTCCTGCTTCCCCAGGCACAGGTGCGGTGGCAAGAAGCCCCAGAGGCGTCCCCCAAATTCGGCATTGTGCCCCCAGGAATGCTGGTAATGGGCTGTCAGGGTGGTACAGGAGGAACCTCCAGGTGGGGGCCTGGAGGCTGGAGTAAACCAGACCCCACTCAAGTTGCATGAGGAAGAGATGAGTTGAGGTGTTCATACGGAAGAGTAATTTCGCTTTTCCAAAAATGTCAAAGTCATTGGTCTGCTTTAGAATGAAGATAATGACTACTTAAAAAACAAGTGTGTGTTTCCCCTTCTCCCAGAAACCGAAGCAGGTTTGCAGGCCATAGGACGGAGGTGCCTTCTCATCCCCACCTGACAGCACTTCTCTGCTCTGGCTCCAGGAACCTCAACGTTTTGAACATCAGCATGTGAGTCAGTGATGCTGCTTCTCACAGGAAGTCAGCATTCAGAGAAAGCAGCAGGCACATTTGGCACAGTGTCATCTGCATGTCAGGACTGGAGGTGAAACTTCTCGTGAAGCACAAACCTCCTGGGCTTTCCTGTTCCCTCTAGTTGAGCCAAGAAGGAAAACTTCAGTAACTGTCAGCATTCTCCTTTTGGTGCAGGAGTTACTTCATTTCCCTGCAGGTAAAAGATTGCAGGGGATCCCATTTTCTCTATTCACTTATTGCTTACAAAATATATTCTGATCATCTGTTTCCTAGAAGTAACCTTTATTAGAAAGGGAAGGTGAAATTTATTCTTTGTGTGTTTTTAACATATCTTTTGTTACTTCATCTAACAGTGTTTATTCATTTGGGCCTAGGATATGGTTGAATGGCCAGCATCTAGGGTTAATTGGCTTTTTGTCATCAGATACAGACTTGGATGAT
>NW_027409529.1:0-1182 GCF_003265705.2 Callorhinus ursinus | reverse complement strand
CTAGTCTCCTGCCTGATCACATTCTCTCCCTTTTTCCTTTTTTTTTTCTTTTCTTAAATCTTCTTTCTTTTTTCAAACAACTTATCTTACCAAGTCCTTTTATAAAATCTTTTATAATTTTCATCTTTACAGTCATCTTCCATCCCTTCATTGTATCAACCCTTATTTTGTACATATATGTCTTTCTTCCTTTAAAATTTTAGGAGGCACTTTTTTCTAACAGACCAAAATACGCCCAAAATCTAGTGTGTGGCACTGATCTATGCACCAGCCTGATCATATTTGATCACATTCTGCTTTTTTTGTATTGTTCTGTTTTTGTTTTTATCCTTTTTTTTTTTTTCTCTTTCTTTTTTCTTTCTTTCCCTTTCTTTTCCCCTGGTTTCAGGTCTTTTCTGATTTGTATACAGCATATTTGCTGGGGACGTTGTAAACCTGTTAGCATTTTGTTCTCTCATTCATCTATTCTCCTCTGGACAAAATGACAAGACGAAAGAAATCACCTCAGCAAAAAGAACAAGAGGTAGTACCGTCAGCCAGGGACCTACTCAATACAGACATTAGTATGATGTCGGACCTAGAGTTCAGAATCATGACTTTAAAGATACTAGCTGGGCTTGAAAAAAGCGTGGAAGTTATTAGAGAAACCCTTTCTGGAGAAATAAAAGAACTAAAATCTAACCAAATCGAAATCAAAAAGGCTATTGATGAGGTGCAATCCAAAATGGGGGCACTAACTGCTAGGATAAATGAGGCAGAAGAGAGAATCAGCGATATAGAAGACCAAATGATGGAAAATAAAGAGGCTGAGAAAAAGAGAGAGAAACAATTACAGGATCACGAGGGCAGAATTCGAGAGATAAGTGATACAATAAGACGAAACATAATTAGAATAATTGGGATCCCAGAAGAAAAAGACAGAGAGAGAGGGGCAGAAGGTATATTGGAGCAAATTATAGCAGAGAACTTCCCTAATGTGAGGAAGGAAACAGGCATTAAAATCCAGGAGGCACAGAGAACCCCTCTCAAAATCAATAATAATAGGTCAACACCCCGACATCTAATAGTAAAACTTACGAGTCTCAGAGACAAAGAGAAAATCCTGAAAGCAGCTCGGGAGAAGAGATATGTAACCTACAATGGTAGAAACATTAGATTGGCAACAGACCTATCCACAGAGAC
>NW_027409528.1:0-1182 GCF_003265705.2 Callorhinus ursinus | reverse complement strand
TGCTTCCCGGGGTCTGATTTGAGGCTGTGGGTAGGGTGGTGTGTCAGGCTCAGGGATTGTGGCGTGGGCACGTTGAACTTGGGTTTCGTTGGGATGGACCAGCACATATCTCCTGTTCTGAATGCTTAGCGGAGTTCCCAATGGCACGTTTTCGGTTTGAGTGGCAGGCTGAGTCCTCTGGGAATGGTCAGGTGTCCCAAATGCCTAGGGCTTTGGAGTCAAGCCCCTGGGGACAGACCCTCAGAGGCCTGTAGGGTGACGGTTAGGGCCTAGCGGCACGGCAGCGCTGACGTGTAAGCACTGGAACCTGCTCTGGGTTGGTTGTCTTGAGGGTGTGGGTCAGGTTGCGTCAGGCTCAGGGTGGGCCGCCAGAGGGCACGAAATTTGTGCGTTGGTTGGGATGGGCATTCAGAGTTGTCCTGTTCTGAACCCTCACGGGAGTTACAAGTAGTGTGCTTGAATTGTTTTTGGCAAGGTGAGTCCACTGGTTTCCTCATTTATTGCCACCCCTGGGGCTTTGAAGCCAGGCTTCCTGGGACAGAAGCTGAGAAGATAACCTAGGCATAGGCTTACGGCCTAGGGACGTTTCAGGCCTGATCGGCCCACGCTGGGGCATGGTTTGGGGGGCAGGAGATCTGAGTTGGGGCGTGGGTGGGGGTGAGAGTCAGGTAAGGGTTTGCAGGGAGGGGGCCGTTGAAAGTGGCATTTCGCGGGGATGCACACGCAGAGTTCTACTGGGAAACATTTGCCGCAGCTTCTCAATGGGGCAGTTTCCTTCTGGGAGACGGGGTGAATCCTATGGTTTTGCTAAGGTGCCCCGTATCCCTGTGGCTTTAGAGCAAGGCCTCTGGGGCCAGAGCCCTCAGGAGCAAGCCACGGATAGTGTTAGGGCCTAGGAGGCACCGAAGACATGATGTGTAAGCACTGTGGCCTGCTTACCGGGGGTTTGTCTTGAGGGCGTGGGTCAGGTTGAGTATCAGGTTCAGGATTTGCCGCCAGGTGGCGAAGAATGTGTAGGTTTGCTGGCATGGGCATTCAGAGTTCTCCTACTCTGAATGCTTTCCGGAGTTGCCAGTGGTGGGGTTTCCTTCCGGGTGGCAGCCTGGGTCCCTTGACACTGCTCGGGTGTGCCGAATCCTTCGTGCTTTGGACCCAGGCCGCCACCCGGAAGGAAACCCCACC
>NW_027409527.1:462-1182 GCF_003265705.2 Callorhinus ursinus | reverse complement strand
GGACCTCTACACATGTTCCGTGCCTGCTATCACAGGAGTCTGATTGACACTTGGCAATGCAAGGATGAGCCCGGGCCTGGGCTTGGCATGGAACACAGCTCAGAGTGGCTTGAATCTGCGCTGGCGTCCAGGCAAAGCCACCACCGTCCTTCCTGTGTCCCAGCCCCCGTGGGAAGTTAGTAATGAACGGATTCTGACCTTGTCCACTCACAACACAGACTTCCAGGGGCTCCCATTAGGGTTAGGCTCAGGCCCATGGGCCTCGGGTCTGCCCATGTGACGGGCAGTCCCCACAGTGGCTCCTGGCACACCTGAGTCCTGGTCACACATCCCTGTGGAATCCCCTCCCCTCCGGGGTGAATGGCCTATGTGACGGCGCTCTGAGGAAGAGAGTGGCACAAAAGGCCGGGATATCATTTCCAAGCCGAGGGAGTCTGTGACTTCTACTGGTTCCCTCTGTCCTGTGTTCATTCTCTGTCTCCTTCTCTGTCTCTGTGCCTGTGTCGCTCACAGGAGCAGGATCTGTGGGTTCCATGGGCGATGTGGGAAACCTCAGAAGCCTCCCTTGTCGCTGTATCCCTCTCCGGTCCTGGTGCACTTTTCCTTCCTAAGTCCTCCTCAACCTCACCAGAGCAGTGATTCTGGATCCTCTTCCACATGGGGACCCTGAGGCTGCAACAAGGAGGGCCCTGACCTTGGTCTCCAGACAGGTGGCCCAGT
>NW_027409527.1:0-362 GCF_003265705.2 Callorhinus ursinus | reverse complement strand
CCTCCCTTGTCGCTGTATCCCTCTCCGGTCCTGGTGCACTTTTCCTTTCTAAGTCCTCCTCAACCTCACCAGAGCAGTGATTCTGGATCCTCTTCCACATGGGGACCCTGAGGCTGCAACAAGGAGGGCCCTGACCTTGGTCTCCAGACAGGTGGCCCAGTGATCGGCCAAGTTCAGCGTAGCCAGGTCCTCAGCCTCCCAAGCGCCGAGTCTGCGCTCTGCTGAGAAAGACCTCTACGGGGTAGGAAACATTTTCCTCAGACTGGCAACACAGGGGGTCGGGGATGGAGATCCAAAGCCTCTGGGGCTGAGTGGCCCTTTTTTAGGCATAGCAACACCCACCTAAGGCAGGGACTTCAGAA
>NW_027409526.1:0-1182 GCF_003265705.2 Callorhinus ursinus | reverse complement strand
TCAAAGAAATCTAGCAAGCCATGTTCCACCTTTTTAAAATTGTTTCAAATTTTTAAAAAATATTTTTCCAGTATAGTTAACATACAGTGTTCCATGAGTTTCCAGTATATAACATGGTGATTGAACATTTCCATACATTGCCCAGTGCTCATTACCACAAGTGCACTTCTTAATCCCCATCACCTCACCCATCCCCCAAGCCCCTCTCCCTTGTCTCTCTCCCTTTTCTATTTCCTTTGCTTACATGTTTTGTTTCTTAAATTCCACATAGGAGTGAGATCATGGGGTATTTATCTTTCTCTCACTGACTTATTTCACTTAGCAGAATACACTCTGGCTCCATCTGTGTCCTTGCAAATGGCAAGATTTCATTCTTTTTTATGGCTGAATAATATTCCATGGTATAGATAGATAGATAGATAGATAGATAGATAGATTCCATGGTATAGATAGATAGATAGATAGATTAGATAGATTAGATAGATAGATGATAGATAGATAGATATAAATGTGTGTGTGTGTATATATATACACACACACACACACACACACACACTACATTGTCTTTATCATTCATCTGTTGATGGACGTCTGGGCTCTTTCCATAATTTGGCTATGCTGCTGTACAAAGGGCGCATGTATTCCTGCAAATTAGTGTTTCTGTATTTTGGGGATAAATATCCAGTGGTAGGATTAATGGATCTTAATCGTTCCTTTTTGAGGACCCTCCATACTGTTTTCCACAATGGCTACGCCGGTTTGTATTCCCACCAATACTGTAAGAGGGTTCCTTTTCCTCCACGTCCTTGCCCACACTTGTTGTTTCTTGTGTTTTTGATTTTAGCCATTCTGACAGGTGTGAGGTGATAGCTCGTTGGTTCTTTTTCTCTATTTCCAGATTTTACCTATTTATTTGAGAATGAAGGAGAGAGAGCACAAGTGAGGGGAGGCGGAGAGGGAGAAGCAGGCTCCCCACTGAGCAGGTAGCCCGATGTGGGACTAGATCCCAGGACCCCAAGGTCACCACCCAAGCCAAAGGCAGACGGGTAACGGACCGAGCCACCCAGGTGCCCTATCCAATTGTTTTGATTTGCTTTTTCCTGATGATGAGTGTTGTCGAGCATCTCTTCATGTGTCTGTTGGCCATCTGGATGTCTTCTTTGGAGTAATGTCTGTTCATTT
>NW_027409525.1:0-1182 GCF_003265705.2 Callorhinus ursinus | reverse complement strand
GATTGTTTCACTTTGTTGTTTTTTCTTCTATTTCCTCTTAGTTTTTTCTTCCTGGTTTTATTCTTTATCTTTCCCTTAAAATGTTCTAGTTAATTAAGAAGTCCTAGGGGCGCCTGGGTGGCTCAGTTGTTAAGCATCTGCCTTCGGCTCGGGTCATGATCACAGGGTCCTGGGATCGAGCCCCACATCGGGCTCCCTGCTAGGCAGAAAGCCTGCTTCTCCCTCTCCCACACCCACTGCTTGTGTTCCCTCTCTCGCTGTCTCTCTTTGTCAAATAACTAAATTAAAAAAATTAAAAAGTTCTATTTTCTTCTCTCCTACGCCACTCATGGTTCCTACTGTCCCTGTAAGACTTACAAACAAATTTCTCAACCATTATGTGGAAGAAAGGGGACCCCCATGTCCCCAGTCCAACTGCTTCCCCCCCTGCTGTGTCTCTTCACAGGAGGACAGGTTTTCAGATGCTTTACTTCCTCCCTCTTCCTCAGTAGGTAAGACCACTAGAATGTTTCATTTGCCTTCTCTCTCCACCCCCCATTCTTATGCTTTGTAGAGGCCGTTACAGTGCTTTAGTTTCAGACTTCAACAAGTTTTCCCTTTTCTGACTGGCTTCTCAGTGTCAGGAATCCATACTGAACACTCATGATGAAAGTGTGCTGGTGCGGATGGTGGTTGCTGCCCCCAATCACACTCCCATACATTTCTTAAGTTCTGCCAGGGCTCAGTAGTACACTTCGGATACATCAGAGGAGACAGCATGTGCAGCTCCATTGTTCAGCGTCAGTTGCATTGGAAACATGTTGGCTAGAATCGGGCCTGCAAGCCTGAGGAGCCTGACAATCCCTGAAACAAAGACTCTCAGCCTGTGGTCCACATCGAGTGGTGCAGAAAGAAGAATGGTAAACACTGAAAAGGGTCCATTCAATTTAGCAATTGGAACAATGTTCCCAGGGGACTCATTTAGTGAAAAGACAGGGATTCTGTGTGAGGAATGCAGGAAGGCATGAAAGTGCAGCTTGCCGCCACTGGAGGCAGTGCTGAGCCTTTGTCGGGCCCAATACAGAGAGCCACGTCCATGCCGCTTGCCGCCACTGGAGGTGGCTATAGTCGTGAGCTATATAGTGAGCTATAGTCGGCCACTCCACCAGAAGCAGGGACAGTGCAGTAACTACCTGGTATAGT
>NW_027409524.1:0-1182 GCF_003265705.2 Callorhinus ursinus | reverse complement strand
CAATCATTAATTCAAACTTACCAAACTTCGATACTGGCCCTGGAACAATTTTGAAGTCCGACTGTGTGAAGGCTGAGCTCCCAGGGAGTCAAAAGACTTTATCCGATGAGATGAGGGCCGGGCACACACGGAGTCACTTCCCAGGCCGATGTCTGAAAAGGTCGTGCAGAGAGAAGAGCGAGCTGAGACGCTGGCAAGCGCACACCCTTGCAGCCCACCGGACTCTCAATGGGGGCAGCCCCCAGGGGACACACGGCAGGTGCAACGAAGTGGGCCACGCGTGCAGCAGAGTTGACTGCCCACCGCAGAAACGGCGTGCACGCTCTCCAGAAATTAACTGGACAGAAGTATTCATCAGTTCCTTAGTATAATTTTCAAATTTCTTAAAGGTTTTGTAACTTTTTAATATTTTCCCCTTCACATGGAAAACACAAGCCTCTCAAATTCAGAGCATCCCCCCAGTACTGATTCCCAGCACATTGTCCCTGCCCAACCACTTCTCCAGGACTGAGCTTCATGCAATAAGCAGCAGGAATTATTTGCAACAAAAGGAAAAGACTCTTACTTAAAGAGAAAATTCCCCTTAGAGCTTTTAGCTAGAGACCCTTCTGAGGATTACTTCCTCAGGAACGAAAGCAGCCACACTTTACTTCACAAAGTTGCTGGAAGGACTGAAGTAAACAGGTATGAAAGTGCTCAGCTTACTCCCTCAGTCTCTTCATGAGTAGAGAGACACTCCACTTGGGCCAAGTAAATGTTAGCAACCCATTTCTTAGAAGGGAGGTGACTAAAACAACCAATGAAGCCATGAAGAAACTTTCCAGGGAAATCACTATACCAAGATCCACAAACCTAGCAACTTCCTAAAACTACTACACGTATGGGGAGCCTTCTTTAAAAACATCCTTGGGGCCGTGGGTGGCTCAGTCAGCTAAGCAGGTGACTCTTGATTTCAGCTCCGCACTGAGCGTGGAGCCTGCTCGGGGTTCTCTCTCTCCCTCTGCCCCTCCCCACCCCCCAACCCCCCCCACACACGCTCTCTAAAAATAAATAAAATATAAATAAAGAAATAATAAAATAAAAATACCCTTAAACCGGTCATCTCCAGTTCCTATTTTTCTGTCGGACCTGCTGGGGTTGGCTTACACCGTGTCTTACAAACCTAGTTAGTTGTCAACTGCA
>NW_027409523.1:856-1182 GCF_003265705.2 Callorhinus ursinus | reverse complement strand
CCAACGACACGGATGGAACTGGAGGGTGTTATGCTGAGCGAAATAAGTCAATCACAGAACGACATGTATCATATGACCTCACTGATATGAGGAATTCTTAATCTCAGGAACAAACTGAGGGTTGCTGGAGTGGTTGGAGGTGGGAGGTATGGGGTGGCTGGGTGATAGACTTTGGGGAAGATAGGTGCTACGATGAGCGCTAGGAATTGTGTAAGACGGTTGAATCACAGATCTGTACCTTTGAAACAAATTACGCAACACATTTTAAGAAAAAAGAAGAAGAAGAAAATAGCAGGAGAGGAAGAATGAAGGGGAGTAAGTCGGAG
>NW_027409523.1:0-756 GCF_003265705.2 Callorhinus ursinus | reverse complement strand
GGGGATGGGTTAGCCTGGTGATGGGAATTGAGGAGGGCACATTCTGCTTGGAGCACTGGGTGTTATGAACAAACAATGAATCATGGAACAGTACACCAAAACAAATTATGTAATATGTGGTGATTAACATAAGAATACAAAAAATAAGGAGGAAAAAAAAGAAATACAAGCCTTTCCCCATAACCCAGGAAGGTCTCCAATACACAATCTAACCCTACACCTAAAGGAGCTGGAGAAAGAACAGCAAATAAAGCCTAAACCCACAAGGAGAAGAGAAATAATAAAGATCAGAGCAGAAATCAATGAAATAGATAACAAAAGAACAGTAGAACAGATCAACGAAACTAGGAGCTGGTTCTTTGAAAGAATTGACAAGTTTGATAAACCCCTGGCCGGACTGATCAAAAAGAAAAGAGACATTATCCAAATCAACAAAATCATGAATAAAGAGGAGAGATCACAACCAACACCAAAGAAATACAAACCATTATAACAACATATTAGGAGCAACTCTCCGCCAGCAATTTAGATAACCTGGAAGAAACGGGTGCATTCCTAGAGATGTATCAACTACCAAAACTGAACCAGGAAGAAATGGAAAACTTGAACAGACCTATAACCTCTAAGGAAATTGAAGCAGTCATCAAAAATCTCCCAAGAAACAAAAGCCCAGGGCCAGATGGCTTCCCAGGAGAATTCTATCAGACATTTAAAGAAGAATTAATACCTATTCTCCTGAAACTGTTCCAAAAAATA
>NW_027409522.1:0-1183 GCF_003265705.2 Callorhinus ursinus | reverse complement strand
CTCTACCCAATCCATGGCCGCCCTTCAGTGTTCCCTGAGCATAAGACCTGTCTCCCCAGGAAGAAGTACCAAGTGTCAGCTACAGATGACAGGCCCAATGAGGAGAGAAGGGAAAAAACTAAGGACAAGGATTTGAGCATATGAACGGTTAGAGTGCCAGGAGAATCCGTTCTAGATCCTGGGAAGCTTTGAGGAGGAGGAATGATCTGTAAGTGGAAATAAACCACTGGCCTATAGCTCCTCCAAATTTGTCGCAAACCCTCCACACCCACCTCTACTCCCTAGCTTGAGCACATCTTGCCACACCATTCCCACCTTCCGGCTCAGGGTTCAGGATTGCCAAGGAAGGGTGAGGGCAGACCCTGACTTGATGCCATGGCTTTTTCTGCTCTTTGGGGCATGTGGCCTATGGCTTGGTGTTTGCCTAACTCTGTGACTGACATTGAGTTTTGTTCAGTGTTTAGAGGGTACCTGGTGTCTGACACCAGGGCACAAAGCTTATATACCCAGTAGGGAGATTAAGAAACTGACTTTAGATGAGACAGACCGAAGCCAACGAAAGGAATCATGGACATGCCAACTCTAATCTCAGGAATGTTGGCTCTCAGTGAAGGCAGATAAAACTTGTTTTTTTTAATTTTATCAACTGTTAATACACTACAGAGCCATGGGCCACCCAGATCAATTTACAAGTCTTCTTAGGTAGCCTAGGCATTCCAGGGCTCATAAGTGCAGAGACGATATACACCCGAGTGCCCCTGCATAAGTATAAGTTTACCCAGCATCTCATTACCAGTTGGCTCTAGAGCCCACATCTATAAGCATGTATGGCGTGTCAAGCTCTGTTCGGAAATCTTCACATCTGTCCTAATTTCATTGTCACACAACCCTCTGGCCATATTCCCAAGGCGACATACCTGACGAGGTGTAAAGCAGGGGGTTTGTTTGAACCCACACAGACTGACGAAACCTGAAAATACTCATGTCTGCTTCATCAGTCCCTGTTAAAGCCCCAGCAGGAAAATACAGGGTCCTTGGTCTTCCTCACCCAAAGTTCCTCCCTCATGCTCCTGTGCCCTATGCCATCTGTATTTGCAACCAGAACATAGGACCATTTTGCACTTCAAACATGTGCCCACAGTGAACAGCTGAACAGGTATGAGACTGTTGCTTGTTTCAGCAA
>NW_027409521.1:0-1183 GCF_003265705.2 Callorhinus ursinus | reverse complement strand
AAGGACTCCGGCAAAGGAAACCCTTTGGAGGCAGCGCTGGTCACCCTCAGACTGGCAGGTGTCTGGTCTGGGGACCAGCAGCCCTGGGGAGAACGTGAGGAAGTACAGGTCCCCTGGAGAGAATGGTGACAGGCACACCTGTCTGGGAGAACAGTGAGCAGCACCCATCCCAGGCCACAGGGGCACCCATCCTCAGCCTCGGACTCAGCCCCGGAAACTCTGGCTCAGTTTTTCACACACGTATTGTCAGGAGTGTTCATCACAGCGGTGGTGGAGAGAGCAGGGAATGGAACAACACTAATGCCCAAGTAGATGGATGGGATCCACGGTCCCAGTTCTCATGATAGAATGCCCTGCAGCTACTGTCCCAGTGTCATCCTGGGCACACGATCTGGAAAGCCCCTCCTATGACCCACCCCTCCTGCCACCCTGCCCCTGGGAACATTGAGAATTGTTTGAGGAGGAGGGGGAGAGGATCCAGGATGACAGCGGGTCCAAGGAGAAGGAAGTTCAGCACTGGGAGGACAGATGGACGTGCCCTGAGCCACCATCCAGGGTCCGGGCGAGCTGTGATGACCTCGGGCCTCACCCCAAATAAAGACTCCTGATTTATGGACCCAGCTTCTGTGGATTTACTCCCTCCCTCATTCATTCCCCACCTCCAACCCTCCCTTCCCCTCCCTCCCTCCCTCACTCCAAACCTCCCTCCTTCCTCCCTCATTCAGCAGAGGATCTGGGGTCCCTGCTGTGTACTGAGCACTGGGGCTTCATTAGTGAGCACCCTCCAACCCACAGTGTCATGTCCACTCTGGGAGCTGACGGGGGCAGTCCTCAGGGTTAGCAGTGGTGATGAGCACCAGGAATCGGCTGCTGAAAACAGAGGCCAGTTGCACAACGCAAAGAATGGAAGACCCAAGCTTAGCACTTCCTCTAGAAAAACCTAGTCCTGAAAATTAATGAAAAGTAAGTATATCCTAGACTTCATGCAATGTGAGTTCTACTGGCAGGTACCTACTGATTCCTAGAACCAACAAAGAGTAAATCATCCAGTGTCGACTGGGATGTTGTGACCCAACTTTTCGACCAAATGACGGCGTTTCAGCGAACATCTCCAGGGCCTCTGAGTTTTCCCAAGTGTCTCTGCGATTCTCTGATCCTTCCATCAACCTCCTTGGGAAGCTCT